>NW_022592522.1:2426-3358 GCF_004348235.1 Phoca vitulina
CTTCCCAGGCAGTGTCGAGCACATAGCATTCCAAGCACACATGGAGCAGTAGTGTTAGCTTCAGGTAGCAAGAGCTGAGTCCAGAGGTGCCTTCTGCCCGGACCTATTTCTCCCTTGGTTTCACGTATGGAACCCGTTCCCCTGGTTCTCAGCCACGGTACTCCGTGTAATGCTTCCTCCGTCTAGAGGTCGACGGTAGCTAAAGCACGGTTTCTCTACAGTGTTGTTTCTTCGAGTTAGAACACTAGCTGTTAGACTTCCATGCAAAAGTGGGGCTGCCGTGCTAGCGTGATGAAACACATGGGGAGTCGTGTTCTGCCTTTCGCTGGGGCCTGAGTCTCACTCGCAAAAAGCTTTGGACTCCCTTGCAGTGCTCTCACGCACGCACACAACAAAATGCTGCCACCCTCAGGAGCGGCTATTTTACCTGCAGCACAGGCTTTCTACCGAGTTTTTCCTTCGAGTTAGGTGGCTGTGTTTAAGCCTGCACACACACCATGGTCAACGGAACTAGCCCCATAACCATGTAGTGAGTTGAGAGCTGCCTTATGTACCGGCCTCTCTCTCCCCCGATATTACGAAATGGAAACCGTCCCCAGGCTCTCAGCCACAGTACACCCTAAACTGCTTCACCCACACTGAGGTCGACGGTAGCTAAAGCACGGTTTCTCTACAGTGTTTTTTCTCCGAGTTAGAAAGCTAGCTGTTAGACTTCCATGCAAAAGTGGGGCCGCAGTACTAGCTTCATGGAGCAAGTGGGGAGTCGTGTTCTGGCTTCTTCCGGGGCCTGGGTCTCACAAGGAAAATGGTTTTGGACTCACTTGCAGTGCGCTCACGCATGCACACAGCAAAATGCGTCCACCCTGAGGCATGGCTCTTTTAGCCGAAGCAGGAATTCCCTACAGAGTTGTTCCTTTGAGTTAGGTGGTTGG
>NW_022592523.1:0-3357 GCF_004348235.1 Phoca vitulina
ATAGGTATTAATTCTTCTTGAAATGTTTGGTAGAATTCCCCTGGGAAGCCATCTGGCCCTGGGCTTTTGTGTTTTGGGAGATTTTTGATGACTGCTTCTATTTCCTTAGTGGTTATAGGTCTGTTCAGGTGTTCTATTTCTTCCTGGTTCAGTTTTGGTAGTTGATACATCTCTAGGAATGCATCCATTACTTCCAGGTTATCTAATTTGTTGGCATAGAGTTGCTCATAATATGTTCTTATAATTGTTTGTATTTCTTTGGTGTTGGTTGTGATGTCTCCTCTTTCATTCATGATTTTGTTGATTTGGGTCATTTCTCTTTTCTTTTTGATAAGTCTGGCCAGGGGCTTATCAATCTTGTTAATTCTTTCAAAGAACCAGCTCCTAGTTTCGTTGATCTGTTCTACTGTTCTTTTGGTTTCTATTTCATTGATTTCTGCTCTGATCTTTATTATTTCTCTTCTCCTGCTGGGTTCAGGCTTTATTTGCTGTTCTTTCTCCAGCTCCTTTAGGTGTAGGGTTAGGTTGTGTACTTGAGACCTTTCTTGTTTCTTGAGAAAGGCTTGTATTGCTATATACTTTCCTCTTAGGACTGCCTTTGCTGTATCCCAAAGATTTTGAATAGTTGTGTTTTCATTTTCATTGGTTTCCATGAATTTTTTAAATTCTTCTTTAATTTCCTGGTTGACCCATTCATTCTTCAGTAGGATGCTCTTTAGCCTCCATGTATTTGAGTTCTTTCTGACTTTCCTCTTGTGATTGAGTTCTAGTTTCAAAGCATTGTGGTCTGAAAATAGGCAGGGGATGATCCCAATCTTCTGGTACCGGTTGAGACCTGATTTATGACCTAGGATGTGATCTATTCTGGAGAATGTTCCATGGGCACTAGAGAAGAATGTGTATTCCGTTGCTTTGGGATGGAATGTTCTGAATATGTCTGTGAAGTCCATTTGGTCCAGTGTGTCATTTAAAGTCTTTATTTCCTTGTTGATCTTTTGCTTAGATGATCTGTCCATTTCAGTGAGGGGGGTGTTAAAGTCCCCCACTATTATTGTATTGTTGTCGATGTGTTTCTTTGCTTTTGTTATTAATTGCCTTATATAATTGGCTGCTCCCATGTTAGGGGCATAGATATTTACAATTGTTAGATCTTCTTGTTGGATAGACCCTTTAAGTAGGATATAGTGTCCTTCCTCATCTCTTATTACAGTCTTTGGTTTAAAATCTAATTTGTCTGATATAAGGATTGCCACCCCAGCTTTCTTTTGGTGTCCATTAGCATGGTAAATGGTTTTCCACCCCCTCACTTTCAATCTGGGGGTGTCTTTGGGTCTAAAATGAGTCTCTTGCAGACAGCATATCGATGGGTCTTGTTTTTTAATCCAATCTGATAGCCTGTGTCTTTTGATTGGGGCATTTAGCCCATTTACATTCAGGGTAACTATTGAAAGATAGGAGTTCAGTGCCATTGTATTGCCTGTAAAGTGACTGTTACTGTATATTGTTTGTGTTCCTTTCTGGTCTATGTTGCTTTTAGGCTCTCTCTTTGCTTAGAGGACCCCTTTCAATATTTGTTGTAGGGCTGGTTTCGTGTTTGCAAATTCCTTTAGTTTTTGTTTGTCCTGGAAGCTTTTTATCTCTCCTTCAATTTTCAGTGACAGCCTAGCTGGATATAGTATTCTTGGCTGCATATTTTTCTCATTTAGTGCTCTGAATATGTCCTGCCAGTCCTTTCTGGCCTGCCAGGTCTCTGTGGATAAGTCTGTTGCCAATCTAATGTTTCTACCATTGTAGGTTACATATCTCTTCTCCCGAGCTGCTTTCAGGATTTTCTCTTTGTCTCTGAGACTCGTAAGTTTTACTATTAGATGTCGGGGTGTTGACCTATTTTTATTGATTTTGAGAGGGGTTCTCTGTGCTTCCTGGATTTTGATGCCTGTTTCCTTCCCCAAATTAGGGAAGTTCTCTGCTATAATTTGCTCCATTATACCTTCTGAACCTCTCTCTCTTTCTTCTTCTTCTGGGATCCCAATTATTCTAATGTTGTTTCGTCTTATGGTATCGTTTATCTCTCGAATTCTGCCCTCGTGATCCAGTAGTTGTTTATCTCTCTTTTTCTCAGCTTCTTTATTTTCCATCATTTGGTCTTCTATCTCACTGATTCTTTCTTCTGCCTCATTTATCCTAGCAGTTAGCGCCCCCATATTTGATTGCACCTCATTAATAGCCTTTTTGATTCCGACTTGGTTAGATTTTAGTTCTTTTACTTCTCCAGAAAGGTTTCTCTAATAACTTCCATGCTTTTTTCAAGCCCAGCTAGTATCTTTAAAGTGATGATTCTGAACTCTAGATCTGACATCGTACTAATATCCGTATTGAGTAGGTCCCTGGCAGTCGGTACTACCTCTTGTTCTTTTTGTTGAGGTGATTTTTTCCGTCTTGTCATTTTGTGCAGAGGAGAATAGATTAATGAGAGAACAAAATGCTAGCAGGGTAACAACGTCCCCAGAAAATATACTCTAAACAAATCAGAAAAGACCTGAAGCAGTGGGAAAAGAAAGGGAAAGAGAGAAAAAAGAAAAGGAAAGAAAAAAAGAAAAAAGAAAAAGATAAAGATAAAAACAAACAAAAGCAGAACAAAACAAAACAAAACAAAAACAATGTGATCAAATATGATCAGGCTGGATTATAGATCAGTGCCACACACTAGATTTTGGGTGTATTTTGGTCTGTTAGAAGAAAGTCCCTCCCAAAATTTTAAAGAAAGAAAAACTTATATATGTACAAAAATAAGGGTTGATATGATGAAGGGATGGAATATGACTGTAAAGATGGAAATTATAAAAAATTTTAAAAAAGGATTTGATAAGTTGTTTGAAAAAAGAAAGAAGAGGATTAAAAAAAAAAGAAAGAAAGAAAAAAGGGAGAGAATGTGATCAGGCAGGGGAGTAGAAAAAAACCATACACTAGAGATTTAGAGTATATTTTGATCTGTTAGAAGAAACTATCTCAAGATTTTAAAGAGAGAACAACTTATATATATATGCCAAAAATACGGGTAACTACTATGAAGGGATAGAATATGACTTTAAAAATGAAAAATAAAAATGTTTTTTTTTTTAAAAAAAGGAATTGATAAGATGTTGGTTGAAAAAGGGAAAAAGAAAAATTCAAAAAAAAAGAAAAAAGGAAAAAAGAAAAAAAGACAGTTAAAAAAAATAATTAACTTTGAAAGACTAAAGAATCATGGTAAAAAAGCCATGAATTCTATGTGCAGTATTCCCCTAGCGCTGGAGTTCTGCCGTTCTCATTGATCGGTAAACTTGGTCTTGGCTGGCTGTTCTCGCTGATCTTCTG
>NW_022592524.1:0-3353 GCF_004348235.1 Phoca vitulina
TTAGGAATCCTCTTTTTATCTTTTTATTTTAATTTTTTTCAACATTTTAAAATTTAAATTCAATTAATTAACATATAATGTACTATTGGTTTCAGAGGTACAGGCCTGTGATTCATCAGTCTTATATAATACCCAGTGCTCATTATATCACATGCTCTCCTTAATGTCCATCACTCAGTTACCCCATCCCTCCCCCATCTCCTCCAGCAACCCTCAGTTTATTTCCTATAATTTAGAGTCTCTTGGGGCACTTGGGTGGCTCAGTCGTTGGGCGTCTGCCTCCGGCTCGGGTCATGATCCTGGGGTCCTGGGATCGAGCCCCGCATTGGGCTCCTTGCTTGGCGGGAAGCCTGTTTTTCCCTCTCCCACTCCCCTTGCTTGTGTTCCCTCTCTTGCTGTGTCTCTCTCTGTCAAATAAATAAATAAAATCTTAAAAAAAAAAAAAAAGAAAAAAGAGTCTCTTATGGTTTGTCACCCTCTCTGGTTTCATCTTGTTTCGTTTTTCCTCTCTTCTCCTGTGATCCTCTGTTTCGTTTCTCAAATTCCACATATCAGTGAGATCATATGATAATTGTCTTTCTCTGGTTGACTTATTTCGCTTAGCTCGCTAAGCGAGCTCTAGTTCCATCCATGTTGTTGCAAATGGCAAGATTTCAATTTTTGATAGCTAAGTAATATTCTATTGTATATATATATACCACATCTTTTTTATCCATTCATCTGTCAATGGATATCTGGGCTTTTTCCATAGTTTGGCTGTTGTGGACATTGCTGCTACGAACATTGGGGTGCATGTGCCCCTTCATTTCACTACATGTGTATCTTTGGGGTAAATGCCCAGTAGTGCAATTGCTGGGCCGTAAGGTAGCTCTATTTTCAACTTTTTGAGGAACCTCCATACTGTTTTCTAGAGTGGCTGCACCAGCTTGCATTCCCACAAACAGTGTAAGAGGGTTCCCCTTTCTCCGCATTCTCACCAACATCTGTCGTTTCCTGACTTAATTTTAGCCATTATGACTGATGTGTGGTGGTATCTCATTGAGGTTTTGATTTGTATTTCCCTGATGACAAGTGATGTTGAGCATTTTTTTCATGTGTCTGTTGTACATTTGTATGTCTTCTTGACTGCCCATTTCTTGATTGGATTATTTGTTCTTTGGGTCTTGAGTTTGATAAGTTCTTTATAGGTTTTGGATACTAGCCCTTCATCTGATGTCATTTGCAAACATCTTCTCCCATTGTGTCGGTTGACTTTTGGTTTTGTCGACTGTTTACTTTGCTGTGCAAATGCTTTTTATCTTGATGAAGTCCCAATAGTTCATTTTTCCCTTTGGTTCCCTTGCCTTTGGAGATGTGTCTAGCAACATGTTGCGAGGGCTGAGGTCACAAAGGTTGCTGCCTGTGTTCTCCTCTAGGATTTTGATGGATTCCTGTCTCACATTTAGGTCTTTCATCCATTTTGAGTTGTCTATTTTTGTGTATGGTGTAAGAGAATGGTCCAGTTTCATTCTGCTGCATGGGGCTGTCCAGTTTTCCCATTACCGTTTGTTGAAGAGACTGTCTTTTTTCCACTGGATATTCTTTCCTGATTTGTTGAAGATTAGTTGACCAGAGTTGAGGGCCCATTTCTGGGTTTTCTATTCTGTTCCATTTGATCTATGTGTCTGTTTTTGTGCCAGTACCATACTGTCTTGATGATTACAGCTTTGTCATAGAGCTTGAAGTCTGGAATTGTTATGCCACCAGTTTTGGTTTTCTTTTTCAACATTCCTTTGGCTATTTGGGGTCTTTTCTGGAACCATTCCATCTGGTTCCACAGATTTTGGATTATTGTTCCAGCTCTGTCAAAGAAGTTGATGATATTTTGATGGGATTGCATTGAAAGTGTAGATTGTTCTAAGTAGCATAGATATTTTAACAATTTTGTTCTCCCAATCTATGATCATGGAACATTTTTTCCATTTCTTTGTGTCTTCCTCAATTACTTTCATGGGTGTTCTACAGTTTTCAGGGTACAGATCCTTTTCCTCTTTGGTTAGATTTATTCCTAGGTATCTTATGGTTTTTGGTGCAATTGTAAATGGGACCTATTCTTTGATTTCTCTTTCTTCTGCCTCATTGTTAGTGTACAGAAATGCAACTGATTTCGGTGCATTGATTTTATATCCTGTCACTTTGCTGAATTCTTGGATGAGTTCTAGCAATTTTTGGTGGAGTCTTTTGGGTTTTCCACATAGAGTATCATGTCATCTGCAAGGAGTGAGAATTTGACTTCTCTGCTGATTTGGATGCCTTTTATTTCTTTTTGTTGTCTGATTGCTGAGGCTAGGACTTACAGTACTATGTTGAACAACAGTGGTGATAGTGGACATCCTTGTTGTGTTGGTGACCTTAGAGAAACACTCAGTTTTTCCCCGTTGAAGATGATATTCACTGTGGGCCTTTCATATATGGTTTTTATGATATTGAGGTATATTCCCTCGATCCCTACATTAGTGGAGAGTTTTAATCAAGAAAGGACATTGTATTTTGTCAAATGCATTTTCTGCATTTATTGAGAGGATCCTATGGTTCTTGTCCCTTTTTTATTTATGTAGTATATCACACTGATTGATTTGTGCATGTTGAACCACCCTGAACAAATCCCACTTGGTTGTGGTGAATAATCCTTTAAATGTACAGTTGGATCCTATTAGCTAGCATCTTGGTGAGAATTTTTGTATCCATGTTCATCAGGCATATTGGTCTGTAATTCTCCTTTTTAGTGGGGCTTTGTCTAGAGATATATATCTGGAATACATATAACTGGAATATATATATTATGCACAGAATATATCTGTGAAGCGCAGTGTGTCATCCAAAGCCCTTGTTTCCTTGTTGATTTTCTGCCTAGATGATCTGTCCATTGCTGTGAGTGGGGTGTTAAAGTCCCCTAGTATTATTGCATTATTATCAATGAGTTTATTTTTTATTTATTTTTAAAAGATTTTATTTATTTATTTGACAGAGAGAGAGACTGCGAGAGAGGGAACACAAGCAGGGGGAGTGGGAGAGAGAGAAGCAGGCTTCCCTAGGAGTAGGGGGCCCGATGCGGGGCTCGATCCCAGGACTCTGGGATCATGACCTGAGCTGAAGGAAGATGCTTAACGACTGAGCCACCCAGGCGCCCTCAATGAGTTTCTTTAATTGTGTTATTAATTGGTTTATATATTTGACTGCTCCCAAGTTAGGGGCATAAATATTTACAATTATTAGATCTTCTTGTTGGATAGACACTTTTGTATAGTGTCCTTCTTCATCTTTCACTAGTTTTTGGTTTAAAATCTGGTTTGTTTGATATAAGGATGGCTACT
>NW_022592525.1:0-3351 GCF_004348235.1 Phoca vitulina
GAGACTCCAAATGGTTGAAAGACCTCAATGTGAGACAGGAGTCCATCCAAATCCTAAAGGAGAACACAAGCAGCAACCTCTTCGACCTCAGCCGCAGCAACTTCTTCCTAGAAACATCACCAAAGGCAAGGGAAGCAAGCGCAAAAATGAACTATTGGGACTTCATCAAGATAAAAAGCTTTTGCACAGCAAAAGAAACAGTCAACAAAACCAAAAGACAACCAACAGAATGGGAGAAGATATTTGCAAATGACATATCAGATAAAGGGCCAGTATCCAAAATCTATAAAGAACTTATCAAACTCAACACCCAAAGAACAAAGAATCCAATCAAGAAACAGGCAGAAGACATGAACAGACATTTTTCCAAAGAAGACATCCAAATGGCCAACAGACACATGAAAAAGTGCTCAACATCGCTCGGCATCAGGGAAATCCAAATCAAAACCTCAATGAGATACCACCTCACACCAGTCAGAATGTCTAAAATTAACAAGTCAGGAAATGACAGATGTTGGCGGGGATGCAGAGAAAGGGGAACCCTCCTACACTGTTGGTGGGAATGCAAGCTGATGCACCACTCTGGGAAACAGTATGGAGGTTCCTCAAAAAGTTGAAAATAGAGCTAACATACAATCCAGCAATTGCACTACTGGGTATTTACCCCAAAGATACAAATATAGGGATCCGAAGAGGTACGTGCACCCCAATGTTTATAGCAGCAATGTCCACAATAGCCAAACTGTGGAAAGAGCCAAGATGTACATCAAGAGATGAATGGATAAAGAAGAGGTGGTATATATATATACAATGGAATATTATGCAACCATCAAAATGAATGAAATCTTGCCATTTGCAACGACGTGCATAGAACTGGAGAGTGATATGCTGAGCGAAATAAGTCAATCAGAGAAAGACATGTATCATATGACCTCACTGATATGAGGAATTCTTAATCTCAGGAAACAAAGGAGGGTTGCTGAAGTGGGGGGTGGGGTGGGAGGGATGGGGTGGCTGGGTGCTAGACACTGGGGAGGGTATGTGTTCTGGTAAGCGCTGTGAATTGTGCAAGACTGTTGAATCTCAGATCTGTACCTCTGAAACAAATAATGCAATATATGTTAAGAAAAAAAAAAAAGAAGAAGATAGCAGGAAGGGAAGAATGAAGGGGGGGATATTGGAGGGGGAGATGAACCATGAGAGACGATGGACTTTGAAAAACAAACTGAGGTTTCTAGAGGGGAGAGGAGTGGGAGGATGGGTTAGCCTGGTGATGGGTATTAAAGAGGGCACGTTCTGCATGGAGCACTGGGTGTTATACACAAACAATGAATCATGGAACACAATATCAAAAACTAATGATATAATGTATGGTGATTAACATAACAATAAAAAACATAAACATAAAAATAAAAAAAAAGTTAATGAGACCACTCTTGATACTTACAGACTTGTAGGCCTGCATACAAATCTCATCTGCAAAGTGTCTGACCCAAAAGAGCTGCACAGGTAATGCTAGTTTCTTGCAAGGGCTTGCGTGTTCCCTTTGACACCTGCTGGCTGCTAAAGTCCGTACGTACACTGTCATCTCCACTTTGCAGGCTTGAATCCAATTCTTCACTTTCTCAACCTGCTGCACCTAACATATATAACATCAAAATTCAATTTGTCTGACTCCAAAGTCCATTGCATACCACTAGATTAAGGCTTTCTGATAAGGACACAGTGTTCAGAATTATATCTAAGCCTGGATAACTACTTGGGGGAAAAAAAGCTAAGTGGTAGACATAGAATAGAGATACTGGTGTTTGAGAAATCTGGGGGAGATTTAGGTTTGCTGTGTTTTGAGAGTAAAGTGAGTGCTCAAAGTTCAAGTCTGGGGTCCCTGACTCCTGACCTGGTTGTAACAGATGGAACCTAGGGTAGGAGTCACGGAGCCACATACGACAAACATGTAGGTTGGGAGCCCCAACTGAGTGCATTTTCGCTCACAAGAAACAGGAGAGCTGAACCTTCTTTTGGCTGGGAATGGGTGAGGAGCAAGAGGGTTCAGGACGACCACAGGCCCCAGCAGGGGAATTCAGGGGAGCAGGAGTGGGAAGACTGGCTGATGCTAGCTGTGTAGAATACAGAAACCATCCTCAATGAGGCAGTTGGCCTTATTAGCAAAAAACATTTGGGTTGGGATTCTTCAGTCCTCTCTATCTTACTCCATTATGAGAGAATGGAACACAGAGTAATACAGAGCAGGGAACAGCCAACTTATCTAAATGTTAATGACAATAATTACTGGCCTGGAGAAAATCTTTTAGTTCAACTGAAATATTTCACAAACATCATTGGGAGGATTCATGTGGGGTTAGCAGTTCTCCTAGCAATGAGCGGCCTTTATCAGGGCTAGCATGACTTCCCAGAGGAGAATTAACACTCTGTGGGCTGACTGGGGAGTGAACATGGGATTCTCCAAACATGGGGGGCAAAGGAGAGAAGGAAGAATGTAGGTGAAGGTCATGATGGCAAAGGCTGAAATTGGGGAGGCTGGGTGACTACGTGTGGTGCGATTAACCCAGACTATGCTCTTGACTTTCATCAGCCCATCTCCCATTTACAATGCAAGGCTCGCTCAGCCAACAAACTATCAACTTATTTGAGGTGCTTTTACTGAGAGGAAAAAGGTCAGAATGCAGAGAAGAGGAAAGCATGGGGATTGTGGGGAAGGAGGGAGGTGTATAGCCAGCCAGCCAGGGACTAAGAAAGCACCCTGGGATCTGGTGAGAGAGAAGACTTGGCAGGAGATCCTACAACAAAGATTCCTGAAGTGTGATATCTGGCCCAGCAGCAGCACTTGGGAACTTGTTAGAAATGCATCATCTGAGGCCATAGACCAAGACCTGAATCAGAAACTCTGAGATGGGGCTTAACCATCTGTAATTTTTTTAAGATTTTATTTATTTATTTGAGAGAAAGAGAAAGAGAGAAAGCACGGGCAGGGGAGAATCAGGCTCCCTGCTGAGCAGGGCTCGATCCGAGGACCCTGGGGATCAAGACCTGACCTAAGGCAGATGCTTAAATGACTGAGCCAACCAGGCACCCCAACCAATCATCTGTATTTTTATAAGCCTTCCAGGTGATTCTGACATTCTAAAGAAAGAGAACCATGGGGCGGAGCAAGATGGCGGAGGAGTAGGAGACCTGGATTTCGTCTCCTCTCAGGAATTCAGCTGGATAGGGATCAAACCATTCTGAACACCTACAAACTCAACAGGAGATCGAAGAAAAGAATAGCAACAACTCTCTGAACAGAAAAGCGACCACTTTCTGGAAGGTAGGACGTGCGGAGAAGTGAATCCG
>NW_022592526.1:0-3350 GCF_004348235.1 Phoca vitulina
TGATGTCCAGACGTTAGCAACTGGATCATTCCATATCACTGCCCAGAACAGTAGAAAGAAGAGGTGTCCTCTGTGGTGTTCGGGCTGACAGGTTATTTCTATATCACTAATGACCTCCGGATGGTTAAAAACATTATGTATTGCACACTGCTTACGTTAGCAGGTATTTCAGGATTACCTGACATTGGAGTTTGCCTCTTCCAGGAGCTTGGGCTCATAACCAGTCTACCATCATCTTGAACCAAATAAAAGGCTTAAATCTCTCCGAGTACCAAAGTGGTTCACACCTCACAGTAATTCTACATGGACCCGTTTTCCAGTTTGACCATTGTTGTTGTGGGTTTAGATTCTTCTGTGAGGTCCCCTCAGCCTGCACTGCAAGGACGTTTGATGCCTGTCTCTGCCATGGGAACAGGACACTGTCAGGGACATGCGTCTTCTGCTCCTGCTCACTTTTCCAGGTTCAAAGTTTCCTTGAAATTTAGCCTGACAAATACTTATATATTTGACTCTCTTATATACTTAATATATTTTAAATCAGCTTTATATTTTTCATTCGTATAAAGATTGTTATACACAGAACATTGCTATAAATGGATCACTCCTCTGTTGAGGGGTTTTTCCATCTCTCCTGCACTGACAACCCTCGCCCTAATGTGGAATTCGTGGGGGATGAGTGTCTAAAATCTGGGTCCAAAGAACAGACATTTATCCAAAACCCTCCAACAAGCAGGGGGGTGAGCAGTAGACATCGTGGGATTAAACTGAGAGCAACAAGCACCTGGCAGGACAGCACTGACTGTGGAGATGGATTTGGATGGTGTTGTTTGTACCTTCACAATATTAAGTCATCCGAGCCATGGATGTGGGGTCCTCTCACTTATTTAAATCCTTTTAGTATTTCCAGCAATCCTTTTTACTTTTCAGTTTGCAAGTCTTTTGCCTACTTGGTTAAGTTGACTCCTAAAAGTTATTTTCTTTTGGATGCTATCTTTTTTTTTTAAAAAAGATTTTATTTATTTATTTGACAGAGAGAGACACAGCGAGACAGGGAACACAAGCAGGGGGAGTTGGAGAGGGAGAAGCAGGCTTCCCGCCGAGCAGGGAGCCTGATGCGGAACTTGATCCCAGGACCCTGAGATCATGACCTAAGCCGAAGGCAGATGCTTAACGACTTAATATTCTCTTGGGCTTCTTCATTGTTGATGTAGCGACAATCACCTGGTTGTTGTAGGGAAATTACTACATGAACTCCTGTGGGAGATGCTAGACAGATACAGCTTAGGGGTATAATAGAATGTGTTCCCTATTTTGGAACAGTAGGACAAGTAATGAAACAGGAGGGAATCTGAGAGGGAAGCTCTGCATCTATGACCCTGAAATGAGCGATCTCACAGGGTAGACTCTGAGCACAGGAGGAGTTTAAGAACTAAATTGAACCTGTGCTGCCCCCAATACTTATGGGTAAAACAGAAAAGCATAAAGTTTTCTTTTAATGTTTTTTAGTTTGAGAAAACTCGTTTATGTGTTCTAGAACTTACATAGTTATTTGTAAAACACACATTTTAGAAGCACCAACTATTTTCTGATTGGTGCAGGTAAGGAAGTAACAGGAAGGGTCAGGAAGGAGCCCCCTCTGTGCTCCTGACGCAGTGGTTCTGTCGGGACTGAGAGGAGAGCCCTGCTTCCAGCTCTCTGCTTCCTCAGGGTGTGGTCCCTGGGAGAGGACACTGCCCTCCCCGCACCCAGCCCCTCTCTGCTGGTTGACCAGCTCCCACCCTGTCCTCCAGCCTCCAGCATCTCCCACCACCTTCCCCCTGGAGCCAGATTCCTCTATCTCTGAGAAGGTCAGTGTCATCAAAAGATAACCTCTCAAGCTTTGAAACCCTTCTTGGACTGTTGGATTATTTGAAGATGGAGGAAAAAAAAGTGTGTTCCACACCACTAATTCCACTTTATATTTACACTGGAACTGTGCAGTTAGAAACATATAAGATTCTTGGGGCACCTGGGTGGCTCAGTTGGTTAAGCGTCTGCCTTCGACTCAGGGCATGATCTCAGGGTCCTGGGATTGAGCCCCGCATCATGCTCCCTGCTCAGTGGGGAGCCTGTTTCTCCCTCTCCCTCTGCCTACTGCTCTGTCTACCTGTGCTCTCTCTCTCTCTGTCAAATAAATAAATAAAATCTTTAAAAAAAGAAACATATAAGATTCTAATTATAAAATATTCACAGATAATTATACTTTTATTTTATTGATTCATATGCTCCAATACTGAGACATTTTCAGTTCTGTTTATACAAATTAGTGTGTATTTATCCTCTACAGTAAGAACCAGATATTCACCAATCGCATCATTTTCACGTATAATATCAATATTTTGGCCAATGTCAAAAATAAATAGATATCAGCAGGATATGACATGTGCATGACAAAAGTTCAGGGATGCTTGCCAGAGGGTAATTCATGTTGACGGGATGGGGATTATTGAAGTGAATCCCTAGGTGAGGAGGTTGCCAAAGTCCATGTGTGGGTCTGGCCAGATGTGTGGGTCTGGCCCACCTCTCAGCTCCCCATGTGAGGAAGGAACTGAATGAGGACACTCAGGAAGACACATGGATCTTCAACTAGAACAACAGTTCCCTTGGGATGATGCATCATCTCCATATGGGGTAGTTGTCTATGACCATACATCTATTCCACATATGTGTCCCATCTCTGCTTCTGGTCAAGGATAAAGATAGGTATGGGAAGGGGAAGGTGGAAACAGAAATAAGGAACAGACTCTCAGAAGGAATATAGTGGAATGTGGTCCAGAGAAGGGCTGTGCCTCATGCAGTTGACAAATGGGGAGAGAGGTCCCTTAAGGAATTCCAGGTGAAGATAGGATTCTACCCCCCCACCCCCCCGGGAAGGACAGGTGTAATAGAGTGAGGGAGGGAACTGGTCAATTACTCTTTGGGGCAGGATATCGGAGTTTTAGGGATGCCTTGGAGCAGGGAGAAGGTAAAACAAAGAAGAGTAGGAGAAGTGAAGAGCATCTAAGGCAGACAGAAAGGACCCCCTCTGTCTAATTCGTTGCTGGTTCCCAGCACAGAGGCCCTGCCCCTCCAGAGGGGAGCTGTCTGAGGAAACTGCTGGATGTGGTGGAATGACTGACTGAGGGCATGAGGAAGCTGGACAGGCACAGAGAACCTGCAAGATTGATCCGGTCACTGGGACACCTGGGTGGCTCGCTCAGTCTGCTTTCTCTTCGGGTCATGATCCCAGGGTCCTGGGATCAAGACCCTCTGCCCCTGCCGCCACTCATGCTTGCTCTCTCTCTCACACTCTTTCTCTCTCTCTTTCAAAT
>NW_022592527.1:0-3350 GCF_004348235.1 Phoca vitulina
GAATCATGGAACACTATATCTAAAACTAATGATGTAATGTATGGGGATTAACATAACAATAAAAAAATTAAAAAAAAAAAACCTTCAAATACCTTATCAAAGCCATAAAGCTAATATTACCATAGCAAGATAGAATTACAAAGGATTTTCTCATTTTTTTCCTTCACAATAGCTACATAATGTTTTATCAAAAAGCCCATTTCATAGAGGAAAGATCTGATTCTCAGAGGGTTATTGCTTGCCCATGGTCATCCAGCCAGTGACTGGAATCATTAGAAACACACTCCAGTCTTCTGGCTCCAAACTTACCCTTTCCATTTTGTCACATATCTGTATTATATCTTTACCCTTCAACCTTCCGTAAGCATTCTATTTCCCATCTACAAATTCTATGAAAACAGCACATGAGAAACACAATCTCTGTGAGTGCTTTCTGTCCCTCAGCAATTACAGAGCCCAGTGGGTCTTCACAATATAATTACTCATTAATTAATTATACAAGTAGGCATTTTGAGGGTATGGGAAGTCATAGATACTTACAAAATGCATCATATTAATTAAACACAAGCCCAAACAATAATCAGGAAATTCCCTTGGTGTGAGAGAAAGAAATTTTGCACACTTCTCTGTCTCAAATTCGGTATAAACATGTGCACACATCTGTTGTTTATATCTTCTTGAATATTCTTAGTAAAATTTCATGTTTTAAAGAATCTTATCAGGAAATGAAGATACCCTTTGCATTTGTATAGTGTCTTATAGTTTGTAAAGCTCTTTCAAGTGCATTATTTCATCTTCCCACTAAGCTGTGGGGTAAGCAGATGGCAATTGTCCCCATTTTACAGACATAAAACTGAAATTCAGGGAGGTTAAGAGTCCCTTGAGTTAGAAAACTCGTAGGCGCAGGAAGCAGCTCACCTCAGAACATTAGAGCTTGAAGGGTCTTTCTTAGATACAATGTAGGGTAGTACTTCCCAGTATGTGTTCTGTGCCACGCTGATCTTGGGAGATGCTCCATAAAAAGTGGTTCAGTGCTCCATAAATTTAAGAAACACTGCCTATTATATTCCCTGCTTGGGAATCACAATATATGTTGGCATAAAAAGACTCTAAGAAGGATTGCAGTATTTTTTAAGGTTAATTTTGTCCAACTCAGAGTTTCCCAAATTGATTTAATCAAGGAACCCTATTGGAAAATGTTGATTAGGGTGACCCCGCATTACAGAGATGAGAGAGTTGATATTCAAAAATGTAAATACTTATTTAAGATCACATGATTACTTATGTGAGAGTTACGGAAGGAACTTAAATCTCCAAATCCAGGTTCAATGTTCTTCCTAATGTCTCACATAACTTTTCTATACTTGAATGTTTACTTCTCTATTCTAGGAAAAATAATTTGAATGGTATTTATATTCAAAATTAGATACAAATTTTGAATAAAAATCTTGAAAAAAAAAAGAGAGACCATCCTTGGTTCTTAATTCAACTTTGTGCTATCAAAATAATCTTGTTAATGATATTAGCTGTCATTCTTGTGTGCCCAGATTATGAATAATTTTTAAAACTTTTAACAGATTTGCAAGTTAAATATTTTTACAGATTAAGACACTGAGACTTGGAAATAAAATAACTTGAGGAAGATTATCCATTTATTAAAAGTTGGAGCCATGATTTAAAGTCCAGTTTGTTGGACTTCCAACTTCTTCAAAAATATCATCCTGAGGGTCCCATTCTTTTAGAAGAGATCCTTGAAGGCTGACCATGCTCCTTCTCATGTAATACTACTGCAATGAATGTTAAAGAGTAGGCAAATTATACAGGCAGAAGCAAAACAATAAAACCTAAACATAGAGGAAGCATGCTGAGAACAAGCAGTGTCTGAGAAAGAGAAAACTAAGTTGTTGTAATTGTGGTAGACACTATGCATTCTCTTTTTAATGCCTCCAATCCTGCAATAAGTATTTTTAAATGTTGAAGCAACCATTGGCACATTAGTGAGACTTGTCAGAGGATTAGAATTTCAGATCTAATGGGGCCTTAAAGGTCTTAGACACTTAGTCAGGACTTGAATTCCATCTACAACATCCCAACAGCCTCTGCTTGAACATCTCAGTGATTGGAGGACATCTCACCTCCTCTAGAGGGAGGCCATTGTATTTGGCAACTCCAACTGTAGGAAGTTCTCTGACTGTATGCCCCTTAAGAGCAGGGTGCATTTCTGTCTTGTTTATTGTTTTTTTAAGATTTTATTTATTAATTTGACAGAGAGAGACATGGTGAGAGAGGGAACACAAGCAGGGGGAGTGGGAAAGGGAGAAACAGGCTTCCTGCCGAGCAGGGAGCCCAATATGGGGCTTGATCCCAGGACCCTGGGATCATGACCTGAGCTGAAGGCAGACGCTTAACGACTGAGCCACCCAGGTGCCCCCATTTCTGTCTTGTTTAAACTACATCCCTAGTATCTAGCACAAGAGAATTCATCACTAAGTTTTTTTTTTTTTTTTTTAATGACTGAATGGGACTGACATGAACTATTCCTTCTTGTAATGTTTACTTTGGTTTCTAACTCTCTTCTCTGGGCAAAAGTGAAATGATATTCCCAGAAGGTATATGGCTAGGCAAGGCACCTAGCAAATAAAACAAAATCTAGGTACCTTTTAAAAAAATTGATATGTGATTCAAATGCCATAAATTCACCCTTTTAAAGTGTACAATTTAATAGTTTTGAGCATCTTCACCAAGTTGTGGAACCACCACCACTATCTAATTTCAGAACATATTTATTACCTCCTCCCAAATCTCATTCTCATTGCCAATTATTCCTCATTTCCTCTTCCCCCTCAAATCCTGGCAACCACTTTCTACCCTAAGATTTTGCCTATTTTGGAAATTCCATATAGATGGAATCATATAATATATAGCCTTTTGTGTCTGACTTCTTAGTATATTTTTAAGGCCCATCCACATTTTAGCATGTATCAATAATTCATTCCATTTATGGGAAATAATTCATCATATGGATATACCACATTTTGTTTATCCATTCATCAGTTAATGGGCATTGAGTTTGTCTCCACTTTTTGGCTATTATGAGTAGTACTGATATGAACATTCATGTACAAATTTTGTGTGGACATATGTTTTCAATTTTCTTGGGAAGGTAAATAGGATTGGAATTGCATGGATATATGGTAACACAATGTTTAACATTTTGAGGAACTGTCCAACTATTTAACAAAGCAGCTGCATCATTTTATGATCCCATCAGCAATGTATGAGAGTTCAAATTTCTCCAAATCCTCATCAACATTTGTTTCTTCCCATTCTAGTCTGTTTTTTCAAAAAAT
>NW_022592528.1:0-3349 GCF_004348235.1 Phoca vitulina
TGGATTGAACAATGGCCATTAACTAAGGAAAAATTGGCTGCTGCACATTAATTGGCTCAAAAACTAAAAGTGCATATTGGACAACCAAAAGGTATTGGGTTCAAAATACAGATTTTAATTCAGTCCAACGAAATGAATTATTTGCCATCGCCCAAGTATTAAAAGATTTTCCCTCGGCTGTGAATATTCTTGCTGATTCAGCATATGCTGTTGGGGTCGTTAAAAATGTATATACTGCCGTGGTATATTCTAATAAGTCCAACCTACTTAGTTTATTTTTACTCTTACAAACTTTGTTAAGAAATCGTAATACTCGTATTTATGTAACTCATATTCGCTCTCATACTAATCTTCCTGGTTCCTTGGCTTATGGCAATGCTCAAGTAGACGCTTTGGTGTCATTTGCATCTGCAGACGAGGAACATAATTTATTGCATACCAATGCTGGTAGATTACATGTTCAATATAAAATTCCTTATCGTCAAGCAAAACAAATTATAAAACAGTGTCCTATTTGCAGACCTTTACACTTACGTGCTGTAAAAGCTGGGGTTAATCCTCGAGGAACTTATGCCAACGAACTTTGGCAAATGGATGTTACTCATGTGGCACAATTTGGTCGATTATCTTATGTACATGTTGTAATAGATACTTATTCTCAATTTATATGGGCCACAGCACAAATGGGTGAAACTACACAACATGTTATTACTCATTTATTAGAAACGTTTGCTGTGATGGGTTTACCTTCCAGTATCAAGACAGATAATGGGCCAGCATATAAAAGTAAAAAATTTCAAGCTTTTTGCTTGCAATATGGTATAATGCATAAAACAGGCATTGAATATAATCTCCAAGGACAGGCCATTGTGGAGCGTGCACACAGTACTTTAAAATTGCAAATTAAAAAATTAAAAAGGAGGAAAACAGATCATATACTATCATTTACTCAATCTAATGCACGTTCCATTTTGTCACAAGTATTGTTTACATTGAATTTCTTGAATCTTCCGCAGGGAGATATTCTCTCGAGAGCAGAAAAACAGTTCATAGAGGGAGAGACGGCTCCTCTTCCCTTGAATGAACATATATGGTTTAAGCCCGCTGCGGATGCAGAATGGCAGCCAGGATTGTTGCTTTATAGGGGGAAAGGTTATGCTTATGTTTCCACAGAAAATGGACAAACCTGCTCCTGGCTCCCAGCAAGGTGGATCCGGTCGCGGACCAATCCGGACGGCTGTCAGGCGACGCATGGAAGCCCCGAGAGTGCACGAATCGTTGTTACAAGCTGATGAATCTCTCCTGCAAGCTATGGCTCACTTCCTTTACCAAAGTGGCCTTAAAATATGAGTAGTGAACATTTGGATAGGCGTCATCACTGGCGGCCTCCGCCTCTTGCTTTACCCACTTGGGGGCATATTAAAAAGCTTGCTGGGGAGGGACAAAAAATTTTGAAGGAAACAAGAAAGCCTTGTACACCTGAGCATTTGTTTTTGGCCATGTGCGCTTTGCTTACTATGTCATCCCCTCCTATTGAGGCGACTAATGTAAGTTATTGGGCTTATATACCTAACCCACCTATGATGGAACCTGCACCTTGGGGAAGTGCAGATATTCCCATTTATACCTCCCCGATGATACTTTCGCCTCCTTGGAAGAATCTGACTTATCTTAATCAGGATGACGGTACTTTTTTTAATTTCCTGCATAGAGGGGATGGTCCATATATTTGCTTGGGTCCCTCGCCATGCGTAAATATGCATTGGCAGAATTGGATTTTACCTGGACCAATGGTTAATTCCTCTCGCACTCAATTACAGAGGCTTGAAGCATGGTCTCTTAATATGACCTGGGGAAATGTCACCTTTGATGAATTTCCCTCGTTCCCTGCTTGTCCTGATTTTACTTATATTGGAATGGCCTATAAGCCATTTGAATGGCAAGAATGTGTTGGTAGGTTTGCAAAATATTATAAGGATCTGCTTATGTGGGGACCATATGGCCAATTTTTACAAAATTGTTCAGAGTGGGACGTCTTGCGCTGTAATTTATCCTTGTCTTATAGGATGCCCCCACGGAACCGATGGAATGAATCTGTAGTAAATCATCGATTGATGGCTTGGGGAGATGGCGGCATCGCAGACCCTCGCATATCACATCAAAAATTTCCAGATCATATACAAACACACTTATGGAAAGTTGCAGCTGCGCTTAAGACTGTCAGATTTTATAATGGGACCTTTTCCGGCACAGCAAAGACTGCGTCGACCTATAATTTCACCATTTTTAAAGAAATTAATGTAACCGCATGTGTACCTTTACCATATCTAATTTTGATAGGAAATTTTAGTTTTAATGATGGAATTAGCTGTATTAAATGTCGATTATATTCTTGTATTAATAGTTCTATAGAATTTAAACCAGGATATTCTCTTATGATTTTGCAACAACGCTCTCATATTTGGCTTCCAGTAAATTTAGAACGTCTATGGGCTCAAAATCCAGTGGATGCTCTGGTATTGGAATTTTTCAGAAAAGTTTTGAAACGAACTAAACGATTGATTGGTATTGTTGTAGCAGTCATTCTAAGTTTAATTACGGTAACCACATTAGCCACTGTTTCTGGAATTGCGTTACATACATCTTTGCAAACTAAACATTTTGTAGAAAATTGGCACCGTGATTCACGGGATCTTTGGCTTTCCCAAACTATGATTGATACTCGTTTGCAAACGCAGATAGATGTTCTTAGACAAACTGTTAGTTGGTTAGGGAAGAAGGTTTTAACAATTGAAAGACAAATTTGGTTGCTTTGTGATTGGAATTCCACATCCTTTTGTATTACTAATTTAAGATATAATGAATCTCAACATGATTGGAGTATTATCCAGAAATATTTAGAGGGCAATTCATCGGCGACAGATATGATTAATAATTTGCATACTAATATTCAGGAGATATTTGGAAAACCCTTTGAGAATGAGGATGCTGCTACATTGGCTCAGTCGTTTTTGAAGCAATTTGAAGGACTAGACCCGAAGGGAATTATTCAAAGCTTAGGGCATACCGCTGGAGGAATCGGAATTTCATTAATTTTTGTTATATGCTGTTTTCTGTGCATGTATGTATGTTTTGTTCGACCTTCCCGAAAATCTATTGCCACTCTCTGGTGGGCGTTACTTTTTAAACAAAGGAAAAAAGAAGGAATTGAGGCCAACACAGGCATGTGAGCCCTCTGTGGCCGTGATTGTTTGTGTGCTGTGGCGCACGCAGGGTAAGGTCTGGAACGCCCAGGTCTGAGAGGGGGAAAAGTCTCCCTCGCCTTGTTGTGTGCCTATGCCGCAGGCAT
>NW_022592529.1:0-3348 GCF_004348235.1 Phoca vitulina
GTGTATACACATATATATATTTAGTTTTATACAACTATATATTTATATCTAATATATATTAGATATGTATATATATACATATTTATATACACACACACACACACACACACAAATACAATCAACTCATCTTTAACAAAGGAGCAAAGGCAATACAATGGAGAAAAGATCATCTTTTCAACAAATGGTGATGGCACTGATAAGGAAAATCTGTGTCTTAAGATGGCCGATGAAGCCAGCGAGAGAGTCCCAGTCCTTGCCCCGGGGATCTTCTGGGTTCTTCTCCCTGCCCTGCTTCACGCACAAGCCAAAAGTGCCAAGTATGCGGAAATAGAAGAGTATAAATTGCCCCCTTTGTTTGTGCTCAGGGGTCAGACCTTCGGAGACCACTCTCCTTTGAGCCCGCCAGCGTTAAATAAACCTCCTGTCCTCCCAAGATCTCCAAGTGTCACTTGGTTCTTCCATCGGGTGATCCAGTCCAGGTTCTGTAACATTTGGTTCCCTGACCGGGAAACCCAACCGCACTGGCCCATTGTTGCCACTGGTTTGGGGGCAACGGTGGGGCAGTGACGGATCAAGGGATCGTAACAGAGAAGGCGCACCCTGCCTAATTTTCAGCAGTCTCTCGCCCCGGTCACCTCGGGCCAGCCCCGCTCCACTGTTCCCTCTGGACTCGAGCAGACTTGGCAGGTGAGGACCTGGTCCCAACGTCGGATTCCGGTAAGGCCTGGGGCCCCAGGACCCAGACAGACCCACTCTCACTGGGGTGAAAGGGGAGCCTGATCACCTCCCAGAGACCTCTTAGAGGTCTCACAGGTAGGAATTCCCAGGGAGGGAATGTAATAACTTCTGGAGTGTGAATGTGTGAGTGAATATGCAGTCCGACCTGGCTTGCTCAAGAGGACTGATTCTGTGACTCCCTTAAGGTCCCCGGAAGCCTACGGAGTCTGAGTGGGCCCATCTGTGATTCCATGGTGAATGGCACACAGTCTATGGTGGCATCCGAATAGTTTCCAATCATAAGTCACAATGCTGAGACCACTATGGCTAAGCCTCACCTAAGCTTCTTCGGGATATGGCCAGATGGGCATCTGATTGGTCTCCTCACCTCAGGAGGCACCCCGCCTTTGTCTGTCTCTGCACCACCACACACAGGGACATCACTATGGGGTCAGGGCAGGGTAAACCTACGGTTCTAGAGACCATGATCAAAAATTTCAAGAAGGGGTTTTCAGGAGACTATGGAGTCAGGATGAACCCCAGCAAGTTGAGAACCCTATGTGAATTGGAATGGCCCACCTTTGATGTTGGGTGGCTTTCAGAAGGGACATTGGATGTCCCAACAATTCGTCAAGTGTGGCGAGTCATGACAGGAGAACCAGCACACCCTGACCAGTTTCCGTACATTGACTCCTGGCTAGGAATTGCTCAGACCCTTCCCCCCTGGGTGCAATTCATTTGAATAGGCAGGGTCAAGCCGGGGTCTTAATCGCCTCATCCAAGTGACCTAAAGAAAATCAGCAAAAGCCCCAGTCTCCACAAATCCTAGCCAGAGATCCCAAGGATGAACCAATCCTGCCCCTACCGTACATAGCTCCAAGACCGTCTACACCTGGCCCTTCAGCTTCAGTCACTCTGCCGCCATCAGTTTCACCGGCACCCCGAGGCCCAGAGGATACACCGGTGCCCCCAGGCCCAGAAGATCCACTGGTGCCCCCAAGCCCAGAAGATCCACCGGTGCCCCCAGGCCCAAAGGATCCACTTTCTCCAGGACCAGCAGCCAGGCTGTGCCCCAGGCCGGGCGCAAGCATCTTCCAAATGCCGGTGCGAGAGACGCGGGAACCCGAAAGGTGCAATGAAGATGGGACGGTCCGACCCAGCCGTTCCATGCTGTATTATCAGCCCTTCTCTACCACCGACCTCCTCAACTGGAAACATAACATCCATCCTACTCTGAGAAACCACAGGCCATGGTAGACCTCATAGAATCCCTCTCCCAGACTCATCGGCCAACCTGGGAAGACTGCCAACAGTTACTCCACACCCTGTTTAACACAGAGGAAAGGAGGAGAATAATGAAAGGTGCACGGCAGTACCTGGAAGAGCACGCACCAGCAGGAGTCATCGACCCTGCTGCCTGGGCTAACATGGCTACACCCAAAGAGCACCCAGCATGGGACTTCACCACAACTGAGGGATAGGCCCACATCCGCCAGTACCAGGAAGCCCTCCTCCAGGGAATCCGGGCAGGAGCTAAGAAACCCATGAACATGAAAAAGGTATCCTCGGTCACTCAACAACCAGGGGAGTTCCCCAGGGACTACTACAAAAGACTATGTGAAGCCTACAGGATATACACTCCATTTGACCCCAAGGCACAGGAAAGCCAACAGATGGTAAACACCTCCTTCATGGCTCAGGCTGCCCCAGACATGAGAAAAAAAACTTCAGAAACTAGAGGGTTTCGCCAGGATGAACATCACCCAGCTAATAGAGATTGCCAATAAGGTCTACATGAACAGGGAGGTCGGCGCCAAACAGGAAGCCGACAAAAAGATGAAAAAGAAAGTCAGCCTCCTCACTGCTGCCCTGAAAGAAAAGGGCAACACAAAGGCAGGGAGACCCCTACCACCAAAAGGGGGGAGACCCAGAACCCCTTTGGCAAGGGATCAATGTGCCTACTGTAAGGAGAAAGGGCATTGGAAAAATGGATGTCCCAATCAGGGAAAGGCTCAGAAGCCCAGCTGCTACAAGGAAGAACCCTGAGAGGAGGACCTCATTCATAGGCCTTGCAGGAATGGACTCAGACTGAGGGGGACTGGGTTCTTTCCTCCTTGGCCCCCAAGAGCCCATGGTCAGAATGAAGGTGGGGGGTCAACCAGTGACTTTTATGGTTGATACTGGGGCTGAGTACTTCGTTGTCACCTCCCCAGTGGCACCTTGCAGCAAAAGGACTGCGACCATCCTTGGGGCCACTGGGACACGGGCGATACAACAGCCCTTTTGCCAGGCTCTCCAGTGCGAACTCGGGAGCCACAAGGTCCGACATAAATTCCTTTATCTGCCTGACTGCCCCATCCCTCTCCTGTGCCGAGACATACTCTCCAAGCTTAGGGCTCAGATAACCTTTGAGCCCACTGGACACACTAGCCTCCAACTGAACCCAAGGCAAGACAGACGGGGTCTCTAATACTAGCAATTACCATGCCAAGGGAAGAAGAATGGAGGCTATTCTGTGCCCATGCCCAACCGAGCAGCCTGCCAGAGTTCAGACTCTCCTTCCCTTCAGTATGGGCTGAAAACAACCCACCTGGACTAGCCCGGAATCGGGCCCCTATCATTGTTGAACTG
>NW_022592530.1:0-3347 GCF_004348235.1 Phoca vitulina
GCCGGCCACCTGCTTACAGAGTTTCCAGCAGCTTTACCAGGTGACTCAAGAAGGTCATGTCCTGGCAGGTGCAGGAACCGTGGCATATTTGGGTCCCTGAAAAACAGAGAATTTCCCCAAGTCTATAGGTGTTGCAGGTTAACTCTGATGACAAGTATCTGGCACAAGTTTTGGTTGGCTTCTGGCCTGGACGGGCTGTTAAATGTTCAATCTAGAGGTTTCTTATAAAAGTTCCAGCAAAGCAGGTTTTAAAGAGCCTCTATGGTTGATTGCCATTCTTGCTGCACTTATGTAAATAATCAGACCAAGTTCTTTTTGAAACTACGATTACTCGGTGAGCAAATTAATGTTAATTTGGCTATACTTAGTAGAAATGAGGGTGATTGTAGAGAAAAAATGTTTCAATAACACACCAGAGTGATTACTTGATTCCAATCCTGTTCATTAAAACCTGGGCTAGATCCTGATGTTCTCTAGCTTCCTACAATGTCTGGCTACAAGTCTCAAAGTAACATTACGATTTTTCTGCCACCTTTCTGAGTTGGACTCCAACTGCCTTTTTCCCAGAAGTCCTAAAAAGTAAATACAAGCAACACGATGTAAACTTCAGAAAAACCGCCAGAGCAGCTCACATAGAGACGGTCTTCATCCCTGTTGCTCTGTGGGCCACTCAGGGATCAGCAGACACATTTGAACAACAAACCAGGAAAATCTGTCAGATTGTCACAGCTTGCTGTCACTCTGTCTGAAGATATTTGAGCTTGACAACTAGAAGTCTTCTCCCCTGGCTACCCTCAGAACTCGGAACTGCTTTATACTTTGATTCAATCATTAACCATCATTTTGTTTGTTTCCATAGAAATGCCTGTTGTTTAATACCTGATTTCTAGAACCCCAGGCCTTACTTTGAGAATACACCTGCATCCCCCCTCCTGAAATAAGTTTAACTAAACTGGCTTATTGTCAGGAGAGTGTCAACCAAACTGAACAATCGTCTAGCCTGACTTTGGACATGTCTAACTTTGGGAAGTTTCAGAGGAGGGAGGGAACTGGCCAAGACTAGGCTGCCCCAAGTTGAGCCACTTTGGTGTGACCATTATTTTCTTAAAAGGAAATGAAACTCACCAGATTTAGGAAAAGCTCTATACCTCCCCCCAAAACTGCCTGCTTATACCAGGAAGAGACCTATTAGTAGGGTGTCCTCTTTACCTAAGACAGGTATCTACATAGCAGGACAACCTTTCTTTTGCAAACATGTCCTCTCACCTTACTGCTAATGCTCTTTCTCCTCTTTGATCCTCAGATCCCTACCCCTCTACTTCACTCATATAAGTGTCATGTTGCCTGACTGTCTTTGGAATTCTGCATGTCTGTGTGGATTCACGTTATGCGGGCTATTAATTTTGATTTTGACCTGCATATCCGCCAAATGTCAATTTGATTCTGATTCAGCCAGAGGGACCATGAAGAGCATAGGAAATACTCCCTCCCCAACAACAGGCACAGGTGAAGTTTCATCAAGGTTCCCGACAAGAGTAAGTAGATACGTGCGTCCCTAGGACTCCTGAAGAACAGTCCTCTGGGTCAGGGGATGATCCTATCTCCTGGAAACATGAGATATAAGTCATCCTGCATCAGAGATGGGCACTCATACGGTCCCAGCTGGTGGAACCCCCTCCACCCACTGTTCCCAAGCCCCCCCACCTCTAACCTCTCCTTCCCACTCCCATTCTCAGTCCCTGCTTCCCGCAGGTCCTGAGGACTCTTATTTTCCTCCCTATCAACCCCTTCTCCAGAACTCCTCATCTGACTGGGACAGAGTCCACAGCCCCTGCCGCATCCCACCTACATGGTCCCTCTTGTTCCTTCATTGTCTGTGCAGAACGGGGATGCCATTATGACACATGAGATTCTGGAGTTCCCTGTGAACCCCTCCAATGCTCCCACACCACCCCACCAACCTCACCCCTCCCCATGATCCTGAGACACAGCTTTCCATGACAACATGTTTAACTTCCGTGTCCTCTCTCTTCCCCCACACACTGTCAGCTCCCTGAGCATGGGGACACTTCCTGTCATGTCCACATATGTCCCACATCCCTAGACTAACATGGTAGGTGTTCAGTAAGTGGTGTGAACGCACACTCACTGGACAGTGCTCTATCCTCCGTCAGACACAGGTGGACTCCCTGTCTGCGGTTCTGTCCTGACCTGTCACAGTGATATGGGATTGTCAAGCCCAGTGGTCAAGAAAGAATTCTTGAGACATTTAATGTTGAAAAAAGATGATTTTACTATAGCCTAGGGACAGGACCCATGGGCAGAAAGCTCACTGGGATTGTGAGGAGTGACTGATTATATACTTTTTAATTAGTGGAGGTGAGGGATAGTGTAAATCTCTAAGGAATTTGGAAGCCAGGCTTTCAGGAATCGAGGGGCTAGCTGCTGTGAAGATGAGGTTACTTCAGTCTTTATTAAAACACAAACATGAAGGTGCTAAGGCAGCCATGACGTCCTTGAGGAAGGTCACACTCCGAATGGGTCAGGTATCTACCAGGGGCTGCAGCTGTAGGAGATTTACTTTAAGCGACATTTCTCCTGCCTTTGTTTCCCTCATCAGCTGACTCTGTTATCCGGGCAGCCTGCCCCTGGCACCCAGGAGTTTCTCCTCAATAGGAGAAAACCAAACAATGTCTTCCTGCTTAGGAGAGGCTGGAGGGGCTGAATTTAAGAGAATTTGGAATATTTTGTAGCCAATGTTCCTTGAGATTAGTTCAGACTACAGTTTAGACCAAAGAAAGGAAGGAGCTGACTTGGCCAAGGAGGGGGAGCTGCACAGGGAGACCCACTGCTGAGGGACAGCAGGTTTTTGTCTCACTTCCCCACAGGCCGGGAGCACTGTGTGAGCACTGAGACTGTTGTCCCACGATGAGCAGTAATACTCAGCCTCATCCTCAGCCTGGAGCCCAGTGATGGTCAGGGTGCCTGAGCTGCCAGACCTGAAGGCAGAGAATCGTTCAGGGACCGCCGAGGGTCTACCACTACTACCATAGATCATGGTTTTAGGGGACTTTCCTGGGAGCTGTTGGTACCAGTTAACACCATAACCACCCCCAATGTTGGAGCTGCTTCCAGTGCAGGAGATGGTGACCGTCTGGCCCAGGGCCTTAGACACGGAGGACGGCTGAGTCAGCACAGACTGGGCCCAGGACCCTGCAAGGGGGAGAGACACAGAGAGGGTGATGCTGGGGTCTTGAGACAAGAGGAGAAACAGGGCCCCACATATCCTCCCAGGGACCCTTCCCCTGTCCCTGCATCCAGTCACCTGTGCAGTGAGCGAGGAGGCT
>NW_022592531.1:0-3346 GCF_004348235.1 Phoca vitulina
GCTTTTCTGTTCAGAGAGTTGTTGCTATTCTTTTCTTCGATCTCCTGTTGAGTTTGTAGGTGTTCAGAATGGTTTGATCCCTATCCAGCTGAATTCCTGAGAGGAGACGAAATCCAGGTCTCCTACTCCTCCGCCATCTTGCTCCGCCCCCTAAGACATTATTCTTGTTCTTAAAAATCTTCTTGACAACTTGAAAAGAGAGGCATGTGTAAATACAAAGCAGTGTGCCCAAAAATGGTGTACAAAAGTTGTCATGAGAGCATATTTCTGTCCACATATTTTTGTGAAATGCCCCAGAGTATTCTCAACTCATAGGTTCATCTAAGAATTGCCCTGTGCAACCTCCAGTCTGAGGAAGATGATTTATGATCTTTTAAATCATTTATTTAAAAGCTCAGCTAAAGCCAGACAGATGTCGGGGTTTCGGCATTAGGTCTGTGGTCCTGGGTGCTTGTTAGACAGTGGATGTCCTTATTTCTGCTCATGCCTGTGGCCATCACAGTTACCAGCCTTATGTTAACATTGGCTGGAGTTCTGGCTCTGTGGCCCTCAGGCAAACCCCAAATTGGTTAGCCTTGTTTTCTGGGTGACTGATCTGTCACTGCAGAGGCCATCACGGAGGCAGCCGGAAATGCCCACTTTCTCCCATTAGCCTGTCTACAGCTGTCTACGACTCTCACTTCTCTCGCCACCATTTAGTTCAGGTGACCGCTACCCCTGCACGTGGCATCCCTGTTCTTCTTGCGCTGGCTCACACTGAGCTGGTACTTCTTGAGGGTCTTCTGGGGAGTGGTGAGTTTCTATAGATATACCGACCCATGGGTTGGGTTAACCTTTTGCATTTCAGAGAAAAGCAGCACCAAAGAAAAACTGAACTTTCTCTAAGAAAAACTGAACTTTCTCTCTGAAATGTCTCTCGGGCTTTTAAAAAAAATGGAGCCACTTACCAGCACATAGGCGGAAACTGTCATGGCTGGCTCCCTCACCTAGGAGGCTGAATTTTGACTGAAATACATTCACTTTATTTTGCTGAGTGATAAGAACAATCAAGTTGGATCTCATCTTCAAATTGTGTCAAGAAGATGGCTTGAGGAGATTCTGTCCCCATCTTTAGCCCTGTTGGTGATCTCTCCTCCCTTTTTGATAAAGTCCAGAGCCAGATAGAGGCTGAGGAGCGAAGCATCATCAGGGAATTGTCTGATCGCATAGGAACAGTTAAGTTCCAGAGAAAACAGAAGAGAAAATATTTGCCCATTTATTTTGGTCAGTAAAGAAATGCTTTGACTCACCTGACTTTATTTTTTCTTGCCATTAAGAATTATAAGCCTAGAACGTTTGGGAGAGTCTGGGGTCTTATACTTTTGAAACTAAGTTACATCCGTCCACATTGCCTCAAAAGACAGACATTTTGAGGTATACAGGGGCTATCATGGTTGTTCTGGAGAAAACGGAGTTTGGTTGTATAACGAGACATTCAAAATTACATCAGGCATGAGTTTTTCTGTGATTCAAGGGAATCCTTTGGTGATCAAATCCTTTCATGAAGAGTCTGTCATGGGTGTGCCCTAGTAGCTAATCTAGATCCTACAGGTCCAAGTCCATGTTCCTCTGCAACAGAAGCACCTTTTTTCCCCCCCCTGGTTACTAGCATGTATTTGGGAGATCCTGCTCCCTATTTAATGGGATTGAAATCACCCTAGGATTCATCTTCATTATCCTAGCAATATAGGTGATCGAACCATGAGAAATGACGAATATTCAGCAAGTTTTGATCTGGGAAAATGGCAATTTCATGTCTGTAGAGTTAATACCCCCTGACCTCTGATCTAGTCCGTCTGGTCTGTCCCGGGTAGTGCTCCAGATGTTATACCAGAGCAGTTCACCATGGCCACTGGCACTCCATGTCTTCCCGAAGGGCTGAGATGCTCGTGGCCTCTCCAAGCATGCATCTTCTCCAGGTGTCCCCACTGGTGCGAACTGCACACATGCTTGCATGCTTACTGATTTATGTCCAGCCACCAGCTGTTCCATCACACACACAGACACACACATTTTGAGAGCAAATGTTAATTCAGGAATAGGGAGCAAGAGAAATTGCCCCGTAATTTGAAAGGCTGCTGCTTTCACAAAGAAGTTAGTACCTAACATTTTTACATAGAGCTGTGCGAGTTCCTTTGATTCATCTCCTCGCTTCCATAGCCATCCCCTTGGCTACAGAATGACCCAGCCAGAAACTTGAAATGGATGCATTGGAAGGGAACCATTTTTTATTTTCAACAGAACCTATCTACCACTCCAGATCCTGTGTGGTGGTGAGGATGAAAACAGACCATGGCAATGTCCTCGTTAATTCTGTATGAGTAACGGCTGTTCGCAGTTATGGTTCAACAAACATTTTGTTCCATGCATCGTAGCCCATTTGCCCTCCCTCTTTATTTCATCTGCTCTTCTCTGTATTACGAGCAAGTAGGCTGAGGTTTGGACGTTTTGTCACTAATGAGGGTTTCTGGCCACATGCAGATGGCCATTCAACTGTTGGGTGCAGGTAAGTCCCTAAGTCCCAGTCTTGACTGTTGAGCAGTAAAAGAAAACTTCAGATTATTTGGAAAACACCATCTGATGGGTCACTAGGCTTTTCCCTACACATCACATCATCCCATAGAACAAAAGCAGCATGGTAAGGTAGAAGACGACTGGACATGGAGTCTTACTCAGTTCTCTCCTTGGGTTCTGATCTCTCTTATTGCTAGCAGGGGAAAGCTTGGGCAAGCCACTGAACCATCATCAGTCTCTGTTTCTTGATTCATTGTGGAGATTCAATGAGAAAATAATAATAATATCTAAGATCTGTTGAGCAGATATATATATATAATGAATATATACATAATATATAAATATATTAACAAATTAAATCAAATAATGAATATATAATACAATAAATAAATTAAATCTGCTCATATATATTTTTTTCTTTTTTTATTATTATGTTATGTTAATGACCGTACATTACATCATTAGTTTTTGATGTAGTGTTCCATGATTCATTGCGTAAAACACCCAGTGCTCCATGCAGAATGTGCCCTCTTTAATACCCATCACCAGGCTAACCCATCCCCCCACCCCCTCCCCTCTAGAACCCTCAGCTTTTTTCTCAGAGTCCATAGTCTCTCATGGTTCGTCTCCCCCTCCGATTTCCCCCCCTTCATTCTTCCCCTCCTGCTATCTTCTTCTTCTTCTTTTTTTTTTTTTTTTAACATATAATGTATTATTTGTTTCAGAGGTACAGGTCTGTGATTCAACAGTCTTACACAATTCACAGCGCTCATCATAGCACATACCCTCCCCA
>NW_022592532.1:0-3344 GCF_004348235.1 Phoca vitulina
TCCCTCCCCATTCACAACCCTTTCCTTCAGCCTATTATCCCATTTTTTCCTCATCTTTATATCTTTTCCATCTTTGTTAATACCCCTAATCAACATATTTTAAATTTTCCCAGCTTTTAGTTTCTTACAAATGAAAATACTCCCTGTATTTATGACTTGCTTCTTTCAATCAATATTACATTTGAAAAATTAATGGTGTTATGAGTAGGCATTTCATTTTCATTAGGGTATGATTTTCCATTGCATGAACAGGCCACAATTTGTTTATCTACTCCACTCTACAAATATTTGGAATCTTCAATTTTGGGGCTATTACAAAAAAAAAAAAAAAAAAAAAACAACTTGGTATGAAAATGCTTGTACATGTATCCCAGAGCATATGGACAAGAGTTTAAGGACATCACCAAAATGGCAGAGTAGGAGACCCAAGCTTCCATCTCTCCACAAAGATCAACCACTAAACAGCTGTCCATGAATGAAAACAACTCAGGTAGGGCTCCAGATTCTACTTAAAAACTGCAGCCACACACTGAAATAAAAAACTTAAGAATAACTGCATAAAAATGAAAGGAAGAAAACCTTCTTTGTGCCTGCACTATCCTATTCCCCAAGCCATCATTACTTAGCACCAAACGGGAACTCCCCAGCTAGAAAGAGTTCCCCTGTCCGGTAAAAAAAAAAAAAAAAAAAAAAAAAAAAGAGTAGGGTCAGCAACCAGCTCACCCAGCCTTTCCTCCACTCTATAAAGAATCTACTTAGGTTTCACCCCACCCAGAGACAGGTGAAGCTGACACCTATAAATACAGCTAGGAAAAAGGAAGAAGCACAGGTGCTACCAATATCAGCCACAGAGCCTGAGTCACTATGGTTCCCTGTGACCTGCTCCACAGATGACTTCAGCAGCTTCCATCACTGAAGAAACCAATGGCCAGCACAGCCACTGAGAACACCCTGCAGATTTCACTGGGTTTTGTCCCACAGGTATTTGCATTGGCTGATGCCAGCTGCCTGAATCCCTTCCCAATTCCCCCTCACCCCCCCCCACACACACACACTACCACCACCACCACTGGAACCCAAGAACCAAACCAGCAGCCAGCCCAAGACTCTATGGATGTGCAAGTAAAAAACCCCAGCCTAGATCCCCATAGCTAACACTCACCGCCATGTGGTCACTCAGGGCTAACCCCTCCAGTTGTATACCTGCATGCTTCCAGCTCAACCCATCACCAGCTTCTACTGCCATGTGCATGCCCAGAGGGAGACTAGGTAGTCAGAGAAGAGCACTGCCAACAGCCAGATCCCCGCAGCTGTTTGCAGGCCCAGAGAGGCCCCTGTCTTCTGTCACCGTCCTGCACCACTGCACTCACCTGTTGCTAGCCCTTCCAACTGTGCACCTGCATACCCCTAGCCCATTACCAGCCTCCACTGCTGTGTGCCTCTAGCAAAACCCAGACGCCACAGCAATGCACCCAGACAGCCAGGTTCCCCAAGCTCTCTGTGTGCCCACAACTGGCCTCAGCAGTTGATGTCTTCCCTGGACCCCACCGCTACATATGTGTTTACAACTGGCCACTGCCACTACACACACACCTGCTGCTGGCCTTCAGCCAAGTGTGTACACCAGCTCTGGCCACACCACTGTTTGCCCTGGTCCCTTGTGGCTAGAACCTAGAAACAATGCTGAAGACCTCAACAGTCTCTGAAGTCTCTGCAGACTCCTATAATATTTGCCAAGGACCATGCAGTTGTTGATGCAGTGGACTGCAACAGCCTGAGCCAACAACTCACAATACCTCCAGACTAGTTCTGCCACACACCCCCCATACTTGGCACCAGACCATAGGGTCATGTCACACTCCAGCATCCCCCGACCTGCAGTTGAAGATCTTTCCTTACTGAAGTCAGTCTATAAAGTCTAAAAGAGGCAACTCCCTTTGCAAATGTACAGACAACTATGAAATGATACAGGGATCACAGAGAATCAGGGAAACCTGACTCCACCAAAGGAATACAATAAATCTCCAGTAACTGGTCCCAAAGAAATAAAGATACAGGACTTGCCCATAAAAAAGGAAATCCTGCCATTTGTGACAACACAGATGGACATTGAGTACATAGTGCTACGTGAAATAAGCCAGAAAGAGAAGAACAAATACTATATGATCTCACATGTGGAATCTAATGCTGGAGTGGTAGGGGAAATTTCACCCAGTGAAATCTGCAGGGTGTTCTCAGTGGCTGTGCTGGCCATTGGTTTCCTCAGTGATGGAAGCTGCTGAGGTCATCTGTGGAGCAGGTCACAGGGATGGGGGGTGGCTGGGTGATAGACATTGGAGAGGGTATGTGCTATGGTGAACGCTGTTGAGTTGTGTAAGACTGATGAATTGCAGACCTGTACCTCTGAAACAAATTATACATTATATGTTAAAAAAAAAAAAAAAGAAAAAAAGAAGTGAAGAAGAGGATAGCAGGAAGGGAAAAATGAAGGGGGAAATCGGAGGGGGAGATGAACCATGAGAGACTATGGACTCTGAGAATCAAACTGAGGGTTCTAGAGGGGAGGGGGGTAGGAGGATGGGTTAGCCTGGTGATGGGTATTAAGAGGGCACGTACTGAATGGAGCACTGGGTGTTATATGCAAACAATGAATCATGGAACACTACATCAAAAACTAATGATGTAATGTATGGTGATTAACATAACATAATAAAATTCTAAAAAATAAAAATAAAAATATTGAAAAAGAAACAGGGAGTAGGATGGTGGTTTCCAGGAGCTGTGGCATGGAGGAAATGGGGAGATGTTGGTCAAAGGGTACACATTTTCAATTATAAGTTCTGGGAATCAAATGTACAACATGGTGACTATGGTTAGTACTGTATTGTATACTTGAAAGCTGCTATGAGAGTGGAGCTTTAATGTTTTCACCGTAACAACACCAAAAACAAAATGGAATTATGTGAGGTGCAAGATGAATAAACTACCCTTATTGTAGTAGGCATTTTGCAATATATACATATCAAATAATTTTGACCACCTTAAACTTATATACATCAATTATATATCAACAAAGCTGTGAAAAAAGAGTTTAAGGGTATATACATCCATAACTTAAAGAAAAGCAATTTTTCAAAGTGAGTGTGCCAGGCACCTGGGTGGCTCAGTCAGTTAAACATCTGCATTGGGCTCAGGTCATGATCCCAGGATCCTGGGATTGAGTCCCACATCAGGCTCCCTGCTCAGCCGGAGAGTCTCCTTCTCCCTCTGCTCCTCCCCCTACTTGTGCAATCTCTCTCCCCTGCCCCCACAAAAATAAAATAATTATTTAATTAAAAAAAAAA
>NW_022592533.1:0-3343 GCF_004348235.1 Phoca vitulina
TTCTTTTTTTCCCTTTCTTTTCCCCGGTTTCAGGTCTCTTCTGATTTGTTTAGTGTATATTTTTCTAGGGTCATTATTACCCTGTTAGCATTTTGTTCTCTGATTCATCTATTCTCCTCTGGACAAAATGACAAGATGGAAAAAAATCATCTCAAAAAAAAGAACAAGAGGCAGTACCGACTGCCAGGGACCTAATCAATATGGACTTCAGTAAGATGTCAGAACTAGAGTTCAGAATGACGATTATAAAGATACTAGCTGGGCTTGAAAAAAGCATGGAAGATATTAGAGAAACCCTTTCTGGAGAAATAAAAGAACTAAAATCTAACCAAGTCGAAATCAAAAAGGCTAATAATGAGGTGCAATAAAAAATGGAGGCTCTAACTGCTAGGATAGATGAGGCAGAAGAAAGAATCAGTGAGATAGAAGACCAAATGATGGAAAATAAAGAAGCTGAGAAAAAGAGAGATAAACAACTATTGGATCACGAGGGCAGAATTCGAGAGATAAGTGATACCATAAGACGAAACGATATTAGAATAATTGGGATCCCAGAAGAAGAAGAAAGAGAGAGAGGGGCAGAAGGTATATTAGAGCAAATTATAGCAGAGAACTTCCCTAATTTGGGGAAGGAAACAGGCATCAAAATCCAGGAGGCACAGAGAACCCCCCCAAAATCAATAAAAATAGGTCAACACCCCAATATCTAATAGTAAAACTTATGAGTCTCAGAATCAAAAAGAAAATCCTGAAAGCAGCTCGGGACAAGAGATCTGTAACCTACAATGCTAGAAACATTAGACTGGCAACAGGCCTCTCCGCAGAGACCTGGCAGGCCAGAAAGGACTGGCATGATATATTCAGAGAACTAAACAAAAAAATATGCAGCCAAGAATACTATATCCAGCTAGGCTGTCTTTGAAAATAGAAGGAGAAATAAAAAGCTTTCAGGACAAACAAAAACTAAAGGAATTTGCAAACACGAAACCAACCCTACAAGAAATATTGAAAGGGGTCCTCTAAGCAATGAGAGAGCCTAAAAGCAACATAGACCAGAAAGGAACACAGACAATATACAGTAACAGTCACCTTACAGGCAATACAATGGCACTAAATTCATATCTTTCAATAGTTACCCTGAATGTAAATGGGTTAAATTCCCCAATCAAAAGACACGGGCTATCAGATTGGATAAAAAAACAAGACCCATCGATATGCTGTCTGCAAGAGACTCATTTTAGACCCAAAGACACCTCCAGATTGAAAGTGAGGGGGTGGAAAACCATTTACCATGCTAATGGACACCAAAAGAAAGCTGGGGTGGCAATCCTTATATCAGACAAATTAGATTTTAAACCAAAGACTGTAATAAGAGATGAGGAAGGACACTATATCCTACTTAAAGGGTCTATCCAACAAGAAGATCTAACAATTGTAAATATCTATGCCCCTAACATGGGAGCAGCCAATTATATAAGGCAATTAATAACAAAAGCAAAGAAACACATTGACAACAATACAATAGTAGTGGGGGACTTTAACACCCCCCTCACTGAAATGGACAGATCATCTAAGCAAAAGATCAACAAGGAAATAAAGACTTTAAATGACACACTGGACCAAATGGACTTCACAGATCTATTCAGAACATTCCATCCCATAGCAACATTCTTCTCTAGTGCCCATGGAACATTCTCTCTAGTGCCCATGGAACATTCTCCAGAATAGATCACATCCTAGGTCACAAATCAGGTCTCAACCAGTACCAGAAGACTGGGATCATTCCCTGCCTATTTTCAGACCACAGTGCTTTGAAACTAGAACTCAATCACAAGAGGAAAGTTGGAAAGAACTCAAATACATGGAGGCTAAAGAACATCCTACTAAAGAATGAATGGGTCAACCAGGAAATTAAAGAAGAATTTAAAAAATTCATGGAAACAAATGAAAATGAAAACACAACTGTTCAAAATCTTTGGGATACAGCAAAGGCAGTTCTAAGAGGAAAGTATATAGCAATACAAGCCTTTCTCAAGAAACAAGAAAGATCTCAAATACACAACCTAAAGGAGCTAGAGAAAGAACAGCAAATAAAGCCTAAACCCAGCAGGAGAAGAGAAATAATAAAGATCAGAGCAGAAATCAATGAAATAGAAACCAAAAGAACAGTAGAACAGATCAACAAAACTAGGAGCTGGTTCTTTGAAAGAATTAACAAGATTGATAAGCCCCTGGCCAGACTTATCAAAAAGAAAAGAGAAATGACCCAAATCAACAAAATCATGAATGAAAGAGGAGAGATCACAACCAACACCAAAGAAATACAAACAATTATAAGACCATATAATGAGCAACTATATGCCAGCAAATTAGATAAGCTGGAAGAAATGGATGCATTCCTAGAGATGTATCAACTACCAAACTGAACCAGGAAGAAATAGAAAACCTGAACAGACCTATAGCCACTAAGGAAATTGAAGCAGTCATCAAAAATCTCCCAAAACACAAAAGCCCAGGGCCAGATGGCTTCCCAGGGGAATTCTACCAAACATTTCAAGAAGAATTAATACCTATTCTTCTGAAACTGTTCCAAAAAATAGAAATGGAAGGAAAACCTCCAAACTCATTTTATGAGGCTACCATTACCTTGATCCCCACACCAGACAAACACCCCATCAAAAAGGAGAATGACAGACCAATATCCTTGATGAACATGGATGCAAAAATTCTCACCAAAATACTAGCCAACAGGATCCAACAGTACATTCAAAGGATTATTCACCACAACCAAGTGGGATTTATCCCTCGGCTGCAAGTTTGGTTCAACATCCGCAAATCAATCAATGTGATACAATACATTAATAAAAGAAAGAACAAGAACCATATGATCCTCTCAATAGATGCAGAAAAAGCATTTGACAAAGTACAGCATCCTTTCTTGATCAAAACTCTTCAGAGTAGAGGGATAGAGGGTACATACCTCAATATCATAAAAGCCATCTATGAAAAACCTACAGCGAATATCATTCTCAATGGGGAAAAACTGAGAGCTTTCCCCCTAAGGTTAGGAACACGGCAGGGATGTCCACTATCACCACTGCTATTCAACATAGCACTAGAAGTCCTAGCCACAGCAATCAGACAACAAAAAGAAATAAAAGGCATCCAAATCGGCAAAGAAGACGTCAAACTCTCACTCTTTGCAGATGATATGATACTTTATGTGGAAAACCCAAAAGACTCCACCCCAAAACTGCTAGAACTCATACAGGAATTCAGTCAAGTGGCAGGATATAAAATCAATGCACAGAAATCAGTGGCATTCCTATACACCAACAACAAG
>NW_022592534.1:0-3336 GCF_004348235.1 Phoca vitulina
CCACTACTATTACTTTTGTATGCTCTATCAGCAGAAGTCAGATTGTCATTAACTGTTTGCTCTTGTGGAGCACTTTGAGTAATATTAATACCACTGTCCTCTTTTCCAGTTGCTGGCTGCACCTCTCCTTCCTATAAAAACAACACAAAACAAAAACCCAACTTCAGAAAACATCACATGAATTCACTTGTTCACTCACTCACTCACTCAGAAAGACAAATACATACCGTACCTGTCAAGTCATAGGCACTATCCTGGGAGAAGCTGGAAATATAAACGACAGAGACTGCCCTATATGCTAGTAGGGGTAGAGATGGACCAAAACAATTAAGAACAGAAGAGTATCATTTACTAGTTCTACAGGTGAACTGAATAAAGCACAGTGAAGGCACAAAGGAGAAAAGAGTTGCAAATGGGAAGCTCAGGAAATGCTGCAGATAGGGCTGTATATTGACAGACAGACAAGGTGCACAAGGAGGGTGCGAAGGACATTCTAGAATGAGCGAAAGGATGAAGTATGAAATAACGCAGTAAGTGACGATAGCTCCAGAATGTGGCAAAACTGGAACACAACTTTTGGGAATGGGATAGAGAGAGATAATTGGAAAATCAGGACTGAACCAAAAAAGGCAAGTGTCATGCTAGAATATGAACTTTCTCCTTCATGTAATGGGGATCCACTAAATAAGCAGAGGAGTTACATCGTCAGAAATATATTTTAGAAAGGTCTGACAGCAATGTTAAGATGAACATAAAGGAACCAAAACCAGAAGAGTATTTCAAAACTATACGTGAGAGAGTGAATTATGATAATAAGATATGAAAAATGGTAAGCAGGGACAAAATACTGAATGTGGTGATTTTTTTGTTTTGTTTTTTATTTTTTTTTTTTTAAGATTTTTTATTTGTCAGAGACAGAGAAAGCACAAGCAGGAGGAGTGGCAGGCAGAGAGAGAAACAGGCTTCCCGCTGAGCAAGGAGCCCAACTTGGGACTCAATCCCAGGACCCCCAGATCATGACCTGAGCTGAAGGCAGCCACTTAACCGACTGAGCCTCCCAGGCGTCCCTTTTTCTAATTTAAATTCAATTAATTAACATATAATGTATTACTGGTTTCAGAGGTAGAGATGTGGTGGATTTTTTTTTTTTAAAGATTTACTTATTTTTAGAGAGAGAGTGTGTGTGCGTTGCAGGGGGAGGGGCAGAGGGAGAGGAAGAGAGAGAATCCTCAAGCAGACTCCCTACTCAGTATGGAGCCTGACACAGGGCTTCATACCAGGACCCTGAGATCATGACCTGAGCCAACATCAAGAGTCGGATGCTTAACCAAGTGAGCCACCCAGGTGCCCGCGGATGTAATAATTTCAGGGAAGTTTGGAGTCCAGGATTTTTCCTGCTTCAGTGTTTCAGTGGTACAATATACTAGGATGGGGAAAACAAATGACAAAGCAGATTACAAAAAGTCAGGGAAGAGGAAAGGGTCAGCAACAAAGTCTTCAATCTGGGACGTACCAAATTTGAAGCACCCAGGAGACTTAAGGAGAAAGTTTTAGACAAATACATTTGGAGTAGGAAAAAATGACAGGAAAAGCACATGATGTTAATAAAACATAAATATCTATAAAATATACTAACGTGATATAATTAAATAATGTAAACCTACACAGAACTCTGAAACTTTCAGAATAAAAATAAAAGCAGGGGGGAAAAACCATGGGATTCAATATTTCATTTATACACTTCAACATTAGTTTCAAGGACAGAAAATATACTTTTATTAATATAGGCAAGTTAGTGGGCACCTGGGTGGCTCAACTGGTTAAGCATCTGACTCTTGATTTTGGCTCAGGTCATGATCTCAGGTTTGTCAGACTGAGTCCCAAATCAGGCTCCATGCTCAGTGGGGAGTCTGCTTCTCTCCCTCTCTTTTCATCTCCTTCTGCCCCTCCCCCCGACTCTCTCTCTCTCTCTGAAATGAATATTTAGAAAAAAAAAATATATATATAGGCAAGTATTAATTTCTGTAATGAATAGCATTTTTAAGATTAATAAAAAGATTTAATTGCAAAACACCAATTCAAGATTTTGTACGAATACTTTTCTAAAAATTAATTTTAAAAGATTTAAATTGTAGAAGAGAAATACTTATGGGATTACAGAATTTTGAGGCATCTTTAAATACTACTACAATGTACGAGAAAAATATAAAACCCTATTTTAAAATTCACATGATTTTCTTATTCCACTGTGAACAGCATACTAATAGCTCTAATTTCCTATCTATGAATATAGGATGGTAGTTAAAGATTGGGGAAAGAATCTAGTATTAAAAAATTAATAATCATGATCATCCAAGTTGAAGGTTTTAAAGTCTCCAAATACATGTATGATTATCAAGCAGGACCCAATATTCACATGAGGAAAGAAGAAAGGGACAAAAAAAAATCAAATCACCAGTATTTCTGAGTTTCAGATATGAAAGAATTCACATGTTAAATTTAACAACTATGGGGGCGCCTGGCTGGCTCAGTCGGAAGAGTGTGTGACTCTTGATCTCAGGGTTGTGAGTTCAAGCCCCATGTTGGGTATAGAGATTACTTAAAATTTTTTAAATCTAAAACAAAAATTAACAACTATGAATACTAAAGTTTCCTGAGAATAATATAAAATGTATCTACTATTGGAGATATTTGAAAAAGTAAAAATCATCTTCCAGAAATAATTCTGTATACTCTGTTGGCAACCTTTCCTTCCTTATGATTCTACAATGACAAACAGTTCATATTAGAAAAAACCTATAAATTCTGAGTTCATTCATTTGATGTGTGTCTGTGTATCTATTAAATGCAGATACAATTAAAAATAAATTATAAATCACAATCCAGAAACAAAATTTTATATTTTTTCTTTAAGAGTGTTGCAAGCTTAAAATTTATTTCATTTATTGGATAAAGATTAAGAACCTCACTTACATAATCAGAAATTTCAGTTTTAATTAATGAAAAGACTAAATGTTTACTTATTTCCTCTCTTTAGTCTCAAAAAGATCTAAAACCTACCAAGATTCTACCACACAGGAAGTTAAATCAGAAACCCCAAGAAAGGGCACCTGGGTGGCTCAGTTGGTTAAGAGTCTGCCCTCAGCTCAGGTCATGATCCCAGGGTCCTGGGATTGAGTCCTGCATCAGGCTCCCTCCTCAGTGGGGTGTCTGCTTCTCCTTCTGCACCTCCCCCTGCTCATGCACTCACACTCTCTCTCTCACAAAAATAAATATATAAAACCTTAAAAAAAAAAAGAAAGAAAGAAACCACAAGAAAGACAATGGCCAAAAATT
>NW_022592535.1:0-3335 GCF_004348235.1 Phoca vitulina
TCCTTGGAGGCGGCCACGGCCTTGGTGATGAGCTCGGACACCGGGGGCCCGGACGCCTTGCGCTTCGCAGCGCCACCGCCCGCCGCCTTCTTGGCTGCCTTCTTCTTGGCAGGCGACTTCTCCACCGGCGCCGGGGCAGCCGTGTCAGCGGGAGCGGTTTCCGACATGGCCAAGAGCAGAAACTGCTACGAGAAGAGAGGTTGCAAATCTAAAGCGCAAGTCTTGCAATGCAGCCTGAGTCCGGCCAGGGGCTTATATAAGCCGGTGCTGCTCTGTGATTGGTGGAGCGTCCAATCCACTGCCCTCAGGCAGCCGCCCTTCCCGGTTGGACTCGCAAATTGTGTTTGTTAGCTCCCCAAACCTGATTAAATGCTGAAAAGAATTGTACAGAATTTGACGCTTTGAAGTTCTCAAGGAAGACAGCAGGCTCCACGTTCACACACGGGGTTGTGTTTTCATGAATCGTGCGCAACAGATGAAAGATACTTTTAAAAATCTTTTCAGCTTGTCCTAAGAATCCACTGGGTTTAGGGCATCCTGCTAGTTAGTTGAAATTTGCAATAACTTTCTACTAAGTATCAAGTGGACGCTTTTAAACATGCTTTGTCCCTAGGTTCTGCCTTTGATTTTTGCAAGAGGAAAGACACGGTTTCCTGGGTTTGGGCATAAACGTTGTTTCTAACTGTAGCAAGTAACACAGAGGCAGGGCAATAGATTGCCTAGTGCCCCAAATTAACCACATGGATCCTACTTTAAAAACCAGTTCTGCCTCCTAGGAGTGTGCACGTGCCAATGTCGTTAGTGAGTGTCTTTTCAGCTTGGAAAAGTTCAGTAGCCAGAGTGACGTCTACCTGCAGCAAGAGGAAGAGGAAGAGCTTTGGCTTGAGGATCCAATGACCTGGATTCAAATTCAAACTTAAATTTGGTATGTTTTTGCTTGAGATGCTATCTCCCTTTAGTATTAGGCAAATCCATTATAATAAATCGGAAAGATGCTTAGTATGCTCTAAGAAAAACTCAAACCTGCTGAAAGTATTCAAGGGTTTCCAGTAGTCCTCAAAAACACACACTGTTTAGATAACATGGGACTTTGTCAGGTTTCAAGGTGCTCTTCCCAATGCTCCCCAATTCAAACTCCTTATCTCCACCAACATTTAATAAAGCGCACTGTCAGAAACACTATCTTCTGTAATGTGGGCATTATTGTGTGTTTGAGGGAGGAGAGACCTGTACTTAGACCTGTACTTCAGAGAAATAGTTGGCTACTGACTCATGAGAAAAGTAGACTGGGGATTCAGGGACTGCACGTTATAGAGAGTCAGAAGAATTCAGAAGTATATTAGCATCCAAGAGAACTGAGGCAATAATCATGAGGGTGGTTAAGTTTGCTATTTATTTGGGGGAGGGTGGAGTGGGGAATGGATGGGATTTTGTGACTGGCCTGGATGATAAGGGGGGTCTAATGATTAGAATCTCTACTGCAGTCAACACTCACTATGTTATTCCCTGTGAAAAACGGTAGGGAAGTTTAAAGTCGCCAACGTATTTCTCTCCAAAGAGCTCCTGAAGTTTAAACTGTAGCCATCTAAGGCCAAGTCTGGACAGTGTCCTATTTTGTATGGCTCTCAAGCTAAGAGTGGTTTTTATATTTTATTAATTGTGCTATAAAAAATAAAAGAGATCATATTCGGCCTGCAAAGCGTCAAATATTTGCTATTTGGCCATTTTGCTATGCTTTGGACTCCTCCACATAGACTATGGTGTATTGCTATAAGCCTGCCTCTTTCAGAACAATGCAAATCAAGAAAATATCTTAACAAGAAAAATATTTTAATCAAGCATTTCCCACTATTTCAACCACAAAACTTTCAGAAGGTCAGGGCGGAGGGGACCGCCATGCTTAAGGGGCAGGAGAGAGGTGTAATCAAGGACTGACGTTCATTGAGCGTTCGCTAAGTGCCAAGAAGAATACTCTACAGTTTTAATTCATTTGCCACATTTTACAGCTATATAGGCTGAGACCCAGAGAAAGGATGAGTAGCTTGGCAAACGGTTATATGGCTAGTAATTGGCAGCTCTGAGGTTTGAACCTAGACCACCTGGCCTCAGCACTATTATGATGGGGAAATCATTCAAGGCGTGGGGAGAAAACAATCTTTGAAGCTTGTAAGAGGCATCAAGTAGTCCCTACAAAGAGCCACTAAGGATCTCTAAACTAACCTGTAGGAAGAGCTTCTGGCCCCTTGGGTCAGAACTCTTTGCCCTCAATCCCCAGGCATTCCAAAAAGCTTCAGGAGCCAGTAGATTGGATATGAACCTCTCTGAAAGGATATATCTGAAAATAGGGGAAAGAATAGTTTTTCCAGAGAAGAATTGCTAACTCCTGGAGTGAGGAGTTGATCAAAAGAAGCAAAATGGGTCAATGATATTCATACGTGAAATGCATGAAGAGACTTCAAAATCTTAAAATAACTGGACAAAATATGCAGTCAAGGTCGGTTAGGAAACCCAGAGTTCTAAGTGTGGAAACCTGTAACAGATTTAAAATAGGATTTAATTCCCATTCTGATTTATTTGGAAAAAAAAATCATGAGAATCCAATTTCAGACTGAGGAGCACATTTTTAAAACAGGTGGACAAATTTTTAGAGCTACTGGGAGCTCATTGTACATACAGCCTGCAGGTCGGTGTCTAGGTCATTGTTGGCCCATTTTCCACCACAATCACATACACAAAGCCCAAGAGCATACTCTTCTCAAACATTAGGTTGAAACAGTGGAAAAGAGAACACCACTTGCTGGCAATCCCGGTTTTGTTCCTTCACGTCACAGGAAAGCAAATAAAAGGCACGTTTCTGAAGTAAAGGCATTGAGATCATTTGGCAAAGGTAAACTGTACTTGCCATTTACACAATAATCCCTAAGAACCTGAGCTCAACTTTCCTAAAACTTGCGCGTCCATCTTCCCTCACTTGCTGTAGCCTAGAAGGCTTGATTTCTGAAATGGTTGGGTCATTTTAAAAATGCTCATCCAGGAACAGCTCCTTCCTGCGCGCAGTATCCGCGGGGTCTGCCTGTGGAAATACAGTTTACTGAACAGAGCCACCTTCTCCAGTCCTCAGCTTACTCACTATTGAGCCCCCAAGAGCTTCCTCGAAACATCCCCGAGTTCTCTCTCGTAGGACTGTCACATGCTCGAAGCTTAACAGCTCTTCCTGAGGACAATGGAGGGGCTCTGAAAAGAGCCTTTGGGTTTAAAGTCGGCACGGAAGCAGGAAATCACATCTACGCCCTCTCCCCGCGGATGCGGCGCGCCAGCTGGATGTCCTTGGGCAT
>NW_022592536.1:0-3335 GCF_004348235.1 Phoca vitulina
GGTTCTTTCACCCTTACCCAGGGACCCCAACGCACTAGACGTTGACAATTGGCGCCCGAACAGGGACCCTGAAGGACGTTCAGGAAGGGTGAGTATTTTGAATAATAATACAGGGTTATGGGACAAGGAACTTCTACTCCTTATGTTCGAATGCTGAAGCATTCACTTGCTGTCTATGGTATTACTGTCGCCTCTACTGATATTGAGATGTGTCTGAAAGTAGTTAGAGAATGGAATCCTTGGTTTCCCGAGGAGGGTACCTTGGACATGGATAATTGGCGGCGAGTTCGACATAATGTCAAAAAAGCAATGAGACAGGGAGAAAAGATTCCCGTGCGGTTTTGGTCCATTTGGTCGATTATATTCACAGTGCTTAAAGCAATGGAGGATGACCGCACGGTTGAAAATTTCCAGAAGGAAATGGCTCCTTCTATACAAGACCTTCCCCTTGATACAGACGAGAAAAGGGCAGTAGAGAAGGATACCTTTAAGCTTGCACTGTCTCGTGAACCTAGTGAGTGTGATAACGACGAATCAAAAACGAAGGTAAAGTCGGATCCCGAGACCGAGCACTTGTGGAAGGTTTTTCAGCGGGTCATGACTATGGCAGGGGAGTCTAAGAAATCTTCTAAGAAGCCCTCCGCTCCGTCTCTGTCGCCCGCGCTAGCTTACTCTCCTAAAAATCCTTTTCTTTCTGCTGCCTTAGCTGAGCTTGATGCATTACGGGATAGTGATGATGAGAGTGAGACTGATAAATCTGTCTTTGCCTTTCCTGTTATTAGGCCTCCCCCGGTCCAGGGAGTAGCACAAGCACCATATTATGAAGGTATTGGAATAGAGGATATTGGTCGCTTGAAGAAGGCAGTGTCTTTATATGGACCACAATCACATTATGTCAAACAGCTAGTTAATGGCTTAGCTCGACATTATAATAATTTCTCTCCTGAGGATTGGAGGGTCCTTTGTAGAGCCCTCCTAAGAGAACCTGAATATCTGCAGTGGCAGATGTGGTTCTCCGAGCTTTGTATGGATCGAGCTCGTCAGAACGCTTTGAATCCCAACCCCCAAGGACAGGCCATTGTGGAACGTGCACACAGTACTTTAAAATTGCAAATTAAAAAATTAAAAAGGAGGAAAAAGGACCATATATTATCATTCACTCAATCTAATGCACGTTCTATTTTGTTACAAGCATTGTTTACACTGAATTTCTTGAATCTTCCGCAGGGAGATATTCTTTCTAGAGCAGAAAAGCAGTTCATAGAGGGAGAGGCGGCTCCTCTTCCGCTAAATGAATATATATGGTTTAAACCGGTCGCAGATGCAGAAGGCCAACCGGGGCTATTACTTTGTAGAGGGAAGGGTTATGCTTATGTCTCCACAGAGGATAGACGAACCTGTTCCTGGCTCCCGGCGAGATGGATCCGGTCGAGGACCAATTCGAACGGCACCATATCCCGTCAGACGACAAATGGGGAATCCGGGACAGGATGAGCTTCCGCTTCAAGCCATGGCACACTTGAGTTTGGGAGGACGGCGTTGCCGCCGACAGACATTTGCTACTGCTTTGCCGACTTGGGGACAAATTAAAAAGCTCAGTGGGGAGGGGCAAAAACTCTTACAGCGGACAGGGAAGGCCTGCACACCTGAGAATTTATTTCTGGCCATGTGTGCCTTACTTACTGTATCATCTTCTGCCGAGGCGACAAATGATGCCACCGCGGAGCCGATGGAATGAGTCAGTGGTGAATCATCGATTGATGGCCTGGGGAGATGGCAGCATCGCAGACCCTCGTATATCACATCAAAAATTTCCTGACCATGTTCAAACACACTTATGGAAAGTTGCAGCTGCGCTTGAGACTGTCAGACTTTACAATGGAACCTTTTCCGGCACAGCAAATTCTGCGTCGACTTATAATTTCACCATTTTTAAAGAAATGAATGTGACTGCATGTGTACCTTTACCGTATTTACTTTTGATAGGAAATTTTAGCTTTGATGCTGGAATTAATTGTATTGAATGCCGATTGTATTCTTGCATCAACAGTTCCATACAATTTGAACCAGGGTATTCTTTTATGATTTTGCAACAGCGTTCTCACATTTGGCTTCTGGTAAATTTAGAACGACTATGGGCTCAAAATCCCGTAGATACCTTAGTTCTAGAGTTTTTTAAAAAAGATTCTAAGACGCACAAAGCGTCTTGTTGGCATTGTTGTGGCGGTCATTCTAAGTTTAATTACAGTCACCACGCTAGCAGCCGTGTCAGGTGTAGCATTACATACATCGTTACAAACTAAGCATTTTGTGGAAAATTGGCACCGCGACTCTCGGGATCTTTGGCTTTCCCAAACTATGATTGATACTCGCTTACAAACACAAATAGATGTCCTTAGACAGACTGTAAGCTGGTTAGGGAAGAAAATCTTGACGCTAGAAAGGCAGGTTTGGCTGCGTTGCGATTGGAATTCCACGACCTTTTGTGTTACCAATTTAAGATATAATGAGTCCCAACATGATTGGAGCATCATCCAAAAATACTTAGAGGGTAACTCGTCAGTAACGGACATGATCAACAATCTACATACAAATATTCAGGAGATATTTGGTAAGCCATTTGAGACTGAAGATGCTGCCACATTGGCCGATTTATTTCTTAAACAACTTGAGGGACTTGATCCAAAAGGTATTATTCAAAGTTTGGGGCACACTGCAGGAGGAATGGGGTTTGTATTACTGATTGTTATTTTATGCTTCATGCTGTTACATTTTTGCTATGTAAAGCCATCCCAGAAGTCTATGGCCACCCTCTGGAAGGCATTTTTATTAAAACAAAGAAAAAAGGAAGAAATTGAGATGGTATAGGCTTGTAAGCCCCTTGTAACCAAGGTCATTTGAGGACTGCAGTGAGATTAAGGACAACCAGGCAGGCCTGGATCAGGAGGAGAAAATGTTCTCTTCCCCTTATCTCACGTTGCAAGTTCTGAATGCCTGGATCTGCAGGAAGTGGCTCTTGCCTATATTAGAAGTATTCTTTTATAAGAACGTGCTGTTCCCAGAGGAAGGGTGGCCGAGATAGTTCCGCGCTTCGGCAAACAAAAAACAGGATATAGTTTGTTCTTATATCTTGCGTGTCTTTCTTCAAGGATGTTGGCATGATCTTATTATCAGCTAAAAGTACACATTGTCATGCTTATCTGTTCGCTGTAAGTATATAGCTGTGTGGGAAATAAACGACAGCATGCAGTTGCAAGTGCTGCCTTTGCTCTGCATCCCCTGTGTCCTGGTTCTTTCACCCTTACCCAGGGACCCCAACGCACTAGACGTTGACA
>NW_022592537.1:0-3335 GCF_004348235.1 Phoca vitulina
GGTTCTTTCACCCTTACCCAGGGACCCCAACGCACTAGACGTTGACAATTGGCGCCCGAACAGGGACCCTGAAGGACGTTCAGGAAGGGTGAGTATTTTGAATAATAATACAGGGTTATGGGACAAGGAACTTCTACTCCTTATGTTCGAATGCTGAAGCATTCACTTGCTGTCTATGGTATTACTGTCGCCTCTACTGATATTGAGATGTGTCTGAAAGTAGTTAGAGAATGGAATCCTTGGTTTCCCGAGGAGGGTACCTTGGACATGGATAATTGGCGGCGAGTTCGACATAATGTCAAAAAAGCAATGAGACAGGGAGAAAAGATTCCCGTGCGGTTTTGGTCCATTTGGTCGATTATATTCACAGTGCTTAAAGCAATGGAGGATGACCGCACGGTTGAAAATTTCCAGAAGGAAATGGCTCCTTCTATACAAGACCTTCCCCTTGATACAGACGAGAAAAGGGCAGTAGAGAAGGATACCTTTAAGCTTGCACTGTCTCGTGAACCTAGTGAGTGTGATAACGACGAATCAAAAACGAAGGTAAAGTCGGATCCCGAGACCGAGCACTTGTGGAAGGTTTTTCAGCGGGTCATGACTATGGCAGGGGAGTCTAAGAAATCTTCTAAGAAGCCCTCCGCTCCGTCTCTGTCGCCCGCGCTAGCTTACTCTCCTAAAAATCCTTTTCTTTCTGCTGCCTTAGCTGAGCTTGATGCATTACGGGATAGTGATGATGAGAGTGAGACTGATAAATCTGTCTTTGCCTTTCCTGTTATTAGGCCTCCCCCGGTCCAGGGAGTAGCACAAGCACCATATTATGAAGGTATTGGAATAGAGGATATTGGTCGCTTGAAGAAGGCAGTGTCTTTATATGGACCACAATCACATTATGTCAAACAGCTAGTTAATGGCTTAGCTCGACATTATAATAATTTCTCTCCTGAGGATTGGAGGGTCCTTTGTAGAGCCCTCCTAAGAGAACCTGAATATCTGCAGTGGCAGATGTGGTTCTCCGAGCTTTGTATGGATCGAGCTCGTCAGAACGCTTTGAATCCCAACCCCCAAGGACAGGCCATTGTGGAACGTGCACACAGTACTTTAAAATTGCAAATTAAAAAATTAAAAAGGAGGAAAAAGGACCATATATTATCATTCACTCAATCTAATGCACGTTCTATTTTGTTACAAGCATTGTTTACACTGAATTTCTTGAATCTTCCGCAGGGAGATATTCTTTCTAGAGCAGAAAAGCAGTTCATAGAGGGAGAGGCGGCTCCTCTTCCGCTAAATGAATATATATGGTTTAAACCGGTCGCAGATGCAGAAGGCCAACCGGGGCTATTACTTTGTAGAGGGAAGGGTTATGCTTATGTCTCCACAGAGGATAGACGAACCTGTTCCTGGCTCCCGGCGAGATGGATCCGGTCGAGGACCAATTCGAACGGCACCATATCCCGTCAGACGACAAATGGGGAATCCGGGACAGGATGAGCTTCCGCTTCAAGCCATGGCACACTTGAGTTTGGGAGGACGGCGTTGCCGCCGACAGACATTTGCTACTGCTTTGCCGACTTGGGGACAAATTAAAAAGCTCAGTGGGGAGGGGCAAAAACTCTTACAGCGGACAGGGAAGGCCTGCACACCTGAGAATTTATTTCTGGCCATGTGTGCCTTACTTACTGTATCATCTTCTGCCGAGGCGACAAATGATGCCACCGCGGAGCCGATGGAATGAGTCAGTGGTGAATCATCGATTGATGGCCTGGGGAGATGGCGGCATCGCAGACCCTCGTATATCACATCAAAAATTTCCTGACCATGTTCAAACACACTTATGGAAAGTTGCAGCTGCGCTTGAGACTGTCAGACTTTACAATGGAACCTTTTCCGGCACAGCAAATTCTGCGTCGACTTATAATTTCACCATTTTTAAAGAAATGAATGTGACTGCATGTGTACCTTTACCGTATTTACTTTTGATAGGAAATTTTAGCTTTGATGCTGGAATTAATTGTATTGAATGCCGATTGTATTCTTGCATCAACAGTTCCATACAATTTGAACCAGGGTATTCTTTTATGATTTTGCAACAGCGTTCTCACATTTGGCTTCTGGTAAATTTAGAACGACTATGGGCTCAAAATCCCGTAGATACCTTAGTTCTAGAGTTTTTTAAAAAAGATTCTAAGACGCACAAAGCGTCTTGTTGGCATTGTTGTGGCGGTCATTCTAAGTTTAATTACAGTCACCACGCTAGCAGCCGTGTCAGGTGTAGCATTACATACATCGTTACAAACTAAGCATTTTGTGGAAAATTGGCACCGCGACTCTCGGGATCTTTGGCTTTCCCAAACTATGATTGATACTCGCTTACAAACACAAATAGATGTCCTTAGACAGACTGTAAGCTGGTTAGGGAAGAAAATCTTGACGCTAGAAAGGCAGGTTTGGCTGCGTTGCGATTGGAATTCCACGACCTTTTGTGTTACCAATTTAAGATATAATGAGTCCCAACATGATTGGAGCATCATCCAAAAATACTTAGAGGGTAACTCGTCAGTAACGGACATGATCAACAATCTACATACAAATATTCAGGAGATATTTGGTAAGCCATTTGAGACTGAAGATGCTGCCACATTGGCCGATTTATTTCTTAAACAACTTGAGGGACTTGATCCAAAAGGTATTATTCAAAGTTTGGGGCACACTGCAGGAGGAATGGGGTTTGTATTACTGATTGTTATTTTATGCTTCATGCTGTTACATTTTTGCTATGTAAAGCCATCCCAGAAGTCTATGGCCACCCTCTGGAAGGCATTTTTATTAAAACAAAGAAAAAAGGAAGAAATTGAGATGGTATAGGCTTGTAAGCCCCTTGTAACCAAGGTCATTTGAGGACTGCAGTGAGATTAAGGACAACCAGGCAGGCCTGGATCAGGAGGAGAAAATGTTCTCTTCCCCTTATCTCACGTTGCAAGTTCTGAATGCCTGGATCTGCAGGAAGTGGCTCTTGCCTATATTAGAAGTATTCTTTTATAAGAACGTGCTGTTCCCAGAGGAAGGGTGGCCGAGATAGTTCCGCGCTTCGGCAAACAAAAAACAGGATATAGTTTGTTCTTATATCTTGCGTGTCTTTCTTCAAGGATGTTGGCATGATCTTATTATCAGCTAAAAGTACACATTGTCATGCTTATCTGTTCGCTGTAAGTATATAGCTGTGTGGGAAATAAACGACAGCATGCAGTTGCAAGTGCTGCCTTTGCTCTGCATCCCCTGTGTCCTGGTTCTTTCACCCTTACCCAGGGACCCCAACGCACTAGACGTTGACA
>NW_022592538.1:0-1615 GCF_004348235.1 Phoca vitulina
ATATATATATATATATATATATATATATATATATATATATTTGGAATCACAGAAAGAAAGGATTGAGAGAATAGGACAGAAAAACAATTTTTCAAAGAAACAAATTTATAGATTCAAGAAGAGAAGTAATGTCAAGTAGAATAGATACAACTAAAACTATATCTAGGTACATTGTAGTCAGACTGCTGAAAACAAAAGATAAAATCTTGAAATCTGCCTGAGAAAAATGGCACATTCCATAAGGGAACAACACTACAAATCATCTCTGACTTCTCATTTTCTGGAATGATGGATTCCAGAAAAGAGTAGAACTCCACGTTGAAAGTGCTGAAAATGAGAGATAAAGACAGACAGACACAGACAGTGAGAGAGACAGAGAGAGAAACAGACAAACTAAGCTTGTCAGGTTGGAATTCTACATCAGTAAAACCATCCTTCAAGAATTAAGGTAAAATCAAGATCTTTTCGGACAAAGGAAAACTCGAGAATTCATCACCAGCAGACCTACACTCCAGGGAAAGCCAGAAGAAATTCTCCAGCCTGAAGGGAAATCTCAGCAGAGAGCAGTGTGGTTCTTCAGTGAGAATGAAGAATACCAGGAATGAGAAGCATTCAGGTAAATATTCTTTAAACTATTTTTCTTCTTAATTTCCTTAAAATACATATGGTCTTTTAAAGCAAATATTTTAACTTTGAATTGTGGGGTTTGTACCATTTGCCTATAGGAGAACCATGACAACTGGAGCATAGAGGACCAGTGTTGGGGGTGGGGGGTGGATTTATATGGTTGCAGGTTTCTTTCATTTAATACAAGGTAGCACAATATTAACTCTAAGGAGGTTAAAATGTTAAAAATGTATGTTGGAATCCCCTAGAGCTGCCACTTGAATATTACTACTGCTAATAATAATGATGGAGCAAAGAGATACAGCTTAGCCAGTAGATAGATTAAAATGGAATTCTAAACAAATATTAAGTGATCCCTAAGAAAATCAGGAAAGGAAAAACAGGAGATCAAAAACTGAATGGAACTAATAGAAAATAAATAGTCAAGCAGCAGGACTAAATCTCCATCAGCATGTAGCCTCCGAGAGGGCAGAGACCATATTGGTTTTTGTTCATGGTTTCTCTGCACGGATAGGCAGCTGAGGGAGTGAATTCATGCCTGCTTTCTGCCCAACAACCCCTCAGGTCCTGGCGTCTCCTTGATGACTTCTTGTGATAAATGTAACTGTATATAAAATATAATTTTACATGCTGATATTCTACTAAACCACAAAGTTTTCATCATTTGGGGTTTGTCACTTTTTTCTTTTTCGTAACTCCTTGAAATGTGTGGAAGGACACGGGCTAAAAGTTAAACCTGGATAACTCTTTATGTTGAAATGGCACAAATCCACTTGTCGAGAAAGTAAGTGCCATTTCTCTGCATGGAAGCTAGGCTGTGTGTAGAATGTTGCCTAAGGAGGCCTCCCGGGATTAACTGGGTTACTTTGGCTTTTGCTGTGGGACATGGCTGTTGAGAAACTAATCACAGATACTTGGTTTCATATGATCATTATAAAATCGATTTCATTATATGATCAATTTTGAATATGAGGGGATTCCAAGTGTA
>NW_022592538.1:1715-3330 GCF_004348235.1 Phoca vitulina
ATATATATATATATATATATATATATATATATATATATATTTGGAATCACAGAAAGAAAGGATTGAGAGAATAGGACAGAAAAACAATTTTTCAAAGAAACAAATTTATAGATTCAAGAAGAGAAGTAATGTCAAGTAGAATAGATACAACTAAAACTATATCTAGGTACATTGTAGTCAGACTGCTGAAAACAAAAGATAAAATCTTGAAATCTGCCTGAGAAAAATGGCACATTCCATAAGGGAACAACACTACAAATCATCTCTGACTTCTCATTTTCTGGAATGATGGATTCCAGAAAAGAGTAGAACTCCACGTTGAAAGTGCTGAAAATGAGAGATAAAGACAGACAGACACAGACAGTGAGAGAGACAGAGAGAGAAACAGACAAACTAAGCTTGTCAGGTTGGAATTCTACATCAGTAAAACCATCCTTCAAGAATTAAGGTAAAATCAAGATCTTTTCGGACAAAGGAAAACTCGAGAATTCATCACCAGCAGACCTACACTCCAGGGAAAGCCAGAAGAAATTCTCCAGCCTGAAGGGAAATCTCAGCAGAGAGCAGTGTGGTTCTTCAGTGAGAATGAAGAATACCAGGAATGAGAAGCATTCAGGTAAATATTCTTTAAACTATTTTTCTTCTTAATTTCCTTAAAATACATATGGTCTTTTAAAGCAAATATTTTAACTTTGAATTGTGGGGTTTGTACCATTTGCCTATAGGAGAACCATGACAACTGGAGCATAGAGGACCAGTGTTGGGGGTGGGGGGTGGATTTATATGGTTGCAGGTTTCTTTCATTTAATACAAGGTAGCACAATATTAACTCTAAGGAGGTTAAAATGTTAAAAATGTATGTTGGAATCCCCTAGAGCTGCCACTTGAATATTACTACTGCTAATAATAATGATGGAGCAAAGAGATACAGCTTAGCCAGTAGATAGATTAAAATGGAATTCTAAACAAATATTAAGTGATCCCTAAGAAAATCAGGAAAGGAAAAACAGGAGATCAAAAACTGAATGGAACTAATAGAAAATAAATAGTCAAGCAGCAGGACTAAATCTCCATCAGCATGTAGCCTCCGAGAGGGCAGAGACCATATTGGTTTTTGTTCATGGTTTCTCTGCACGGATAGGCAGCTGAGGGAGTGAATTCATGCCTGCTTTCTGCCCAACAACCCCTCAGGTCCTGGCGTCTCCTTGATGACTTCTTGTGATAAATGTAACTGTATATAAAATATAATTTTACATGCTGATATTCTACTAAACCACAAAGTTTTCATCATTTGGGGTTTGTCACTTTTTTCTTTTTCGTAACTCCTTGAAATGTGTGGAAGGACACGGGCTAAAAGTTAAACCTGGATAACTCTTTATGTTGAAATGGCACAAATCCACTTGTCGAGAAAGTAAGTGCCATTTCTCTGCATGGAAGCTAGGCTGTGTGTAGAATGTTGCCTAAGGAGGCCTCCCGGGATTAACTGGGTTACTTTGGCTTTTGCTGTGGGACATGGCTGTTGAGAAACTAATCACAGATACTTGGTTTCATATGATCATTATAAAATCGATTTCATTATATGATCAATTTTGAATATGAGGGGATTCCAAGTGTA
>NW_022592539.1:0-1615 GCF_004348235.1 Phoca vitulina
ATATATATATATATATATATATATATATATATATATATATTTGGAATCACAGAAAGAAAGGATTGAGAGAATAGGACAGAAAAACAATTTTTCAAAGAAACAAATTTATAGATTCAAGAAGAGAAGTAATGTCAAGTAGAATAGATACAACTAAAACTATATCTAGGTACATTGTAGTCAGACTGCTGAAAACAAAAGATAAAATCTTGAAATCTGCCTGAGAAAAATGGCACATTCCATAAGGGAACAACACTACAAATCATCTCTGACTTCTCATTTTCTGGAATGATGGATTCCAGAAAAGAGTAGAACTCCACGTTGAAAGTGCTGAAAATGAGAGATAAAGACAGACAGACACAGACAGTGAGAGAGACAGAGAGAGAAACAGACAAACTAAGCTTGTCAGGTTGGAATTCTACATCAGTAAAACCATCCTTCAAGAATTAAGGTAAAATCAAGATCTTTTCGGACAAAGGAAAACTCGAGAATTCATCACCAGCAGACCTACACTCCAGGGAAAGCCAGAAGAAATTCTCCAGCCTGAAGGGAAATCTCAGCAGAGAGCAGTGTGGTTCTTCAGTGAGAATGAAGAATACCAGGAATGAGAAGCATTCAGGTAAATATTCTTTAAACTATTTTTCTTCTTAATTTCCTTAAAATACATATGGTCTTTTAAAGCAAATATTTTAACTTTGAATTGTGGGGTTTGTACCATTTGCCTATAGGAGAACCATGACAACTGGAGCATAGAGGACCAGTGTTGGGGGTGGGGGGTGGATTTATATGGTTGCAGGTTTCTTTCATTTAATACAAGGTAGCACAATATTAACTCTAAGGAGGTTAAAATGTTAAAAATGTATGTTGGAATCCCCTAGAGCTGCCACTTGAATATTACTACTGCTAATAATAATGATGGAGCAAAGAGATACAGCTTAGCCAGTAGATAGATTAAAATGGAATTCTAAACAAATATTAAGTGATCCCTAAGAAAATCAGGAAAGGAAAAACAGGAGATCAAAAACTGAATGGAACTAATAGAAAATAAATAGTCAAGCAGCAGGACTAAATCTCCATCAGCATGTAGCCTCCGAGAGGGCAGAGACCATATTGGTTTTTGTTCATGGTTTCTCTGCACGGATAGGCAGCTGAGGGAGTGAATTCATGCCTGCTTTCTGCCCAACAACCCCTCAGGTCCTGGCGTCTCCTTGATGACTTCTTGTGATAAATGTAACTGTATATAAAATATAATTTTACATGCTGATATTCTACTAAACCACAAAGTTTTCATCATTTGGGGTTTGTCACTTTTTTCTTTTTCGTAACTCCTTGAAATGTGTGGAAGGACACGGGCTAAAAGTTAAACCTGGATAACTCTTTATGTTGAAATGGCACAAATCCACTTGTCGAGAAAGTAAGTGCCATTTCTCTGCATGGAAGCTAGGCTGTGTGTAGAATGTTGCCTAAGGAGGCCTCCCGGGATTAACTGGGTTACTTTGGCTTTTGCTGTGGGACATGGCTGTTGAGAAACTAATCACAGATACTTGGTTTCATATGATCATTATAAAATCGATTTCATTATATGATCAATTTTGAATATGAGGGGATTCCAAGTGTA
>NW_022592539.1:1715-3330 GCF_004348235.1 Phoca vitulina
ATATATATATATATATATATATATATATATATATATATATTTGGAATCACAGAAAGAAAGGATTGAGAGAATAGGACAGAAAAACAATTTTTCAAAGAAACAAATTTATAGATTCAAGAAGAGAAGTAATGTCAAGTAGAATAGATACAACTAAAACTATATCTAGGTACATTGTAGTCAGACTGCTGAAAACAAAAGATAAAATCTTGAAATCTGCCTGAGAAAAATGGCACATTCCATAAGGGAACAACACTACAAATCATCTCTGACTTCTCATTTTCTGGAATGATGGATTCCAGAAAAGAGTAGAACTCCACGTTGAAAGTGCTGAAAATGAGAGATAAAGACAGACAGACACAGACAGTGAGAGAGACAGAGAGAGAAACAGACAAACTAAGCTTGTCAGGTTGGAATTCTACATCAGTAAAACCATCCTTCAAGAATTAAGGTAAAATCAAGATCTTTTCGGACAAAGGAAAACTCGAGAATTCATCACCAGCAGACCTACACTCCAGGGAAAGCCAGAAGAAATTCTCCAGCCTGAAGGGAAATCTCAGCAGAGAGCAGTGTGGTTCTTCAGTGAGAATGAAGAATACCAGGAATGAGAAGCATTCAGGTAAATATTCTTTAAACTATTTTTCTTCTTAATTTCCTTAAAATACATATGGTCTTTTAAAGCAAATATTTTAACTTTGAATTGTGGGGTTTGTACCATTTGCCTATAGGAGAACCATGACAACTGGAGCATAGAGGACCAGTGTTGGGGGTGGGGGGTGGATTTATATGGTTGCAGGTTTCTTTCATTTAATACAAGGTAGCACAATATTAACTCTAAGGAGGTTAAAATGTTAAAAATGTATGTTGGAATCCCCTAGAGCTGCCACTTGAATATTACTACTGCTAATAATAATGATGGAGCAAAGAGATACAGCTTAGCCAGTAGATAGATTAAAATGGAATTCTAAACAAATATTAAGTGATCCCTAAGAAAATCAGGAAAGGAAAAACAGGAGATCAAAAACTGAATGGAACTAATAGAAAATAAATAGTCAAGCAGCAGGACTAAATCTCCATCAGCATGTAGCCTCCGAGAGGGCAGAGACCATATTGGTTTTTGTTCATGGTTTCTCTGCACGGATAGGCAGCTGAGGGAGTGAATTCATGCCTGCTTTCTGCCCAACAACCCCTCAGGTCCTGGCGTCTCCTTGATGACTTCTTGTGATAAATGTAACTGTATATAAAATATAATTTTACATGCTGATATTCTACTAAACCACAAAGTTTTCATCATTTGGGGTTTGTCACTTTTTTCTTTTTCGTAACTCCTTGAAATGTGTGGAAGGACACGGGCTAAAAGTTAAACCTGGATAACTCTTTATGTTGAAATGGCACAAATCCACTTGTCGAGAAAGTAAGTGCCATTTCTCTGCATGGAAGCTAGGCTGTGTGTAGAATGTTGCCTAAGGAGGCCTCCCGGGATTAACTGGGTTACTTTGGCTTTTGCTGTGGGACATGGCTGTTGAGAAACTAATCACAGATACTTGGTTTCATATGATCATTATAAAATCGATTTCATTATATGATCAATTTTGAATATGAGGGGATTCCAAGTGTA
>NW_022592540.1:0-3313 GCF_004348235.1 Phoca vitulina
ATATATATACCACATCTTCTTTATCCATTCATCTGTTGATGGACATCTTGGCTCTTTCCACAGTTTGGCTATTGTGGACATTGCTGCTATAAACATCGGGGTGCACGTAGCCTTTCGGGTCCCTACTTTTGTATCTTTGGGGTAAATACCCAGTAGTGCAATTGCTGGATCATATGGTAGCTCTGTTTTCAACTTTTTGAGGAACCTCCATACTGTTTTCCAGAGTGGCTGCACCAGCTTGCATTCCCACCAACAGTGTAGGAGGGTTCCCCTTTCTCCACATCCCCGCCAACATCTGTCATTTCCTGACTTGTTAATTTTAGCCATTCTGACTGGTGTGAGGTGGTATCTCATTGAGGTTTTGATTTGGATTTCCCTGATGCCGAGCAATATTGAACACTTTTTCATGTGTCTGTTGGCCATTTGGATGTCTTCTTTGTAGAAATGTCTGTTCATGTCTTCTGCCCATTTCTTGATTGGATTCTTTGTTCTTTTGGTGTTGAGTTTGATGAGTTCTTTATAGATTTTGGATACTAGCCCTTTATCTGATATGTCATTTGCAAATATCTTCTCCCATTCTGTCGGTTGTCTTTTGGTTTTGTTGACTGTTTCCTTTGCTTTGCAAAAGCTTTTTATCTTGATGAAGTCCCAATAGTTCCTTTTTGCCCTTGCTTCCCTTGCCTTTGGCGATGTTTCTAGGAAGACGTTGCTGCGGCTGAGGTCGAAGAGGTTGCTGCCTGTGTTCTCCTTTAGGATTTTGATGGACTCCTGTCTCACATTGAGGTCTTTCAACCATTTGGAGTCTATTTTTGTGTGTGGTGTAAGGAAATGGTCCAGTTTCATTCTTCTGCATGTGGCTGTCCAATTTTCCCAACACCATTTGTTGAAGAGACTGTCTTTTTTCCATTGGACATTCTTTCCTGCTTTGTCAAAGATTAGTTGACCATATAGTTGAGGGTCCATTTCTGGGCTCTCTATTCTGTTCCATTGATCTATGTGTCTGTTTTTGTGCCAGTACCATACTGTCTTGATGATGACAGCTTTGTAGTAGAGCTGGAAGTCTGGAATTGTGATGCCGCCAGCTTTGTTTTTCTTTTTCAACATTCCTCTGGCTATGCGGGGTCTTTTCTGGTCCCATACAAATTTTAGGATTATTTGTTCCATTTCTTTGAAGAAAGTGGATGGTATTTTGATGGGGATTGCATTGAATGTGTAGATTGCTCTAGGTAGGATTGACATCTTCACAATATTTGTTCTTCCAATCCATGAGCATGGAACGTTTTTCCATTTCTTTGTGTCTTCCTCAATTTCTTTCATGAGTATTTTATAGTTTTCTGAGTACAGATCCTTTGCCTCTTTGGTTAGATTTATTCCTAGGTATCTTATGGTTTTGGGTGCAATTGTAAATGGGATCGACTCCTTAATTTCTCTTTCTTCTGACTTGTTGTTGGTGTATAGGAATGCCACTGACTTCTGTGCATTGATTTTATATCCTGCCACTTGACTGAATTCCTGTATGAGTTCTAGCAGTTTTGGGGTGGAGTCTTTGGGATTTTCCACATAAAGTATCATATCATCTGCAAAGAGTGAGAGTTTGACTTCTTCTTTGCCAATTTGGATGCCTTTGATTTCTTTTTGTTGTCTGATTGCTGTGGCTAGGACTTCCAATACTATGTTGAATAGCAGTGGTGATAGTGGACATCCCTGCCGCGTTCCTGACCTTAGGGGGAAAGCTCTCAGTTTTTCCCCATTGAGAATGATATTCGCTGTAGGTTTTTCATAGATGGCTTTTATGATATTGAGGTATGTACCCTCTATCCCTATACTCTGAAGAGTTTTGATCAAGAAAGGATGCTGTACTTTGTCAAATGCTTTTTCTGCATCTATTGAGAGGATCATATGATTCTTGTTCTTTCTTTTGTTAATGTATTGTATCACGTTGATTGATTTGCAGATGTTGAACCAACCTTGCAGCCCAGGGATAAATCCGACTTGGTCGTGGTGAATAATCCTTTTAATGTACTGTTGGATCCTATTGGCTAGTATTTTGGTGAGAATTTTTGCATCCATGTTCATCAAGGATATTGGTCTGTAATTCTCCTTTTTGATGGGGTCTTTGTCTGGTTTTGGGATCAAGGTAATGCTGGCCTCATAAAATGAGTTTGGAAGTTTTCCTTCCATTTCTATTTTTTGGAACAGTTTCAGAAGGATAGGTATTAATTCTTCTTTAAATGTTTGGTAGAATTCCCCTGGGAAGCCATCTGGCCCTGGGCTTTTGTGTTTTGGGAGATTTTTGATGACTGCTTCTATTTCCTTAGTGGTTATAGGTCTGTTCAGGTGTTCTATTTCTTCCTGGTTCAGTTTTGGTAGTTGATACATCTCTAGGAATGCATCCATTACTTCCAGGTTATCTAATTTGCTGGCATAGAGTTGCTCATAATATGTTCTTATAATTGTTTGTATTTCTTTGGTGTTGGTTGTGATTTCTCCTCTTTCATTCATGATTTTGTTGATTTGGGTCATTTCTCTTTTCTTTTTGATAAGTCTGGCCAGGGGCTTATCAATCTTGTTAATTCTTTCAAAGAACCAGCTCCTGGTTTCGTTGATCTGTTCTACTGTTCTTTTGGTTTCTATTTCATTGATTTCTGCTCTGATCTTTATTATTTCTCTTCTCCTGCTGGGTTTAGGCTTTATTTGCTGTTCTTTCTCCAGCTCCTTTAGGTGTAGGGTTAGGTTGTGTACTTGAGACCTTTCTTGTTTCTTGAGAAAGGCTTGTATTGCTATATACTTTCCTCTTAGGACTGCCTTTGCTGTATCCCAAAGATTTTGTATAGTTGTGTTTTCATTTTCATTGGTTTCCATGAATTTTTTTAATTCTTCTTTAATTTCCTGGTTGACCCATTCATTCTTCAGTAGGATGCTCTTTAGCCTCCATGTATTTGAGTTCTTTCCGACTTTCCTCTTGTGATTGAGTTCTAGTTTCAAAGCATTGTGGTCTGAAAATATGCAGGGGATGATCCCAATCTTCTGGTACCGGTTGAGACCTGATTTATGACCTAGGATGTGATCGATTCTGGAGAATGTTCCATGGGCACTAGAGAAGAATGTGTATTCCATTGCTTTGGGATGGAATGTTCTGAATATGTCTGTGAAGTCCATTTGGTCCAGTGTGTCATTTAAAGTCTTTATTTCCTTGTTGATCTTTTGCTTAGACGATCTGTCCATTTCAGTGAGGGGGGTGTTAAAGTCCCCCACTATTATTGTATTGTTGTCGATGTGTTTCTTTGCTTTTGTTATTAATTGGCTTATATAA
>NW_022592541.1:0-3311 GCF_004348235.1 Phoca vitulina
ATTGTTGATAATGCTGCTATAAACACTGGGGTGCATGTACCCAATAAAGAAGCCTACCAGGAGAATCTTGCAAAACTGTTTCAATGTTTACAAACGCTTAAAATAGGGATTTAAAAATCTGTGGAAAGCACTATTTGTGACCTGATACCACAGAGTCAGGAGGGACTGCTGAGAAAGGCTTTGACAACTGATCATGGCATCCCATTGATCATGAGGATCCCAAATACTCCAATCATTAGAAATGTCCAGGATGCTTCACTGAGACTAAAGACACAGGCCAACAACTGAACAACTTCATTCTCAAAAGAGTTAAAACTGGGGGCTCCTGGGTGGCTCAGTTGTTAAGCATCTGCCTTCAGCTCGGGTCGTGATCCAGGGGTCTTGGGATCAAGCCCTGCATCAGGCTCCCTGCTCAGCGGGAAGCCTGCTTCTCCCTCTCCCACTCCCCCCTGCTTGTGTTCCCTCTCTCGCTGTGTCTCTCTCTGTCAAATAAATAAATAAAATCTTAAAAAAAAAAAAAGGAGTTAAAAGTGTCCTTGGAAATGGTTGCCTAATCAGAAGAACTTACACTTCTTAAAGACCTCATAGATTTCTATCAGTTCAGAATGATTAAAATATCCACCCACCAATTTACCAATAGAATTAAAATTTTAAAACAGAGCAGGTGTGGGGCCCAGGACAGGCTGCCCCAAAATTGACCTCAATGGCATATTGATTATTTTGAATGGAAGCTACTGGAAAAGCAGGAGGTGCAAGGACATCATACTCTCCTCTGTCCCCCTGAAAGCAGGAAACAGATCTCCCCTATTCAAGGCACCTTCCCGGGATTAAGATGTAAAAGACATCCTTATCAGCACAGGTGAGACCTTAAAGTTGAGAAAGCTGTAGAAATAAGCCTTGCTACTTTTTACGATTCTACTACCTTAGCTCAAATTCCAATTAGAATTCCTTCCTAACTAAAGCTCCTCCAACACCTGTTTTCTTTATCCTGTCAATTCCTCACACATTTCTTGTCTCTGTATAAATGTATAAAAACTGCCTGCCTTGATCATTTCTTTGGGTCTTAATTTCATTATTGGGCCTCCACATGCAGGTAATAAAACTTGGAGTTTTTTCTCCTGTTACTCTCTGTCATCTCCATTTAATTCCAAAACAGCTGGAAGAACCCTGGGAGAAAGAAGGAAATGTCTCCCTCCCCAAAGCAAGTGTCCTGTCCCTAAGGCCACCTCAGGGACCCCATTCCCTGACCCCTCTGATCAGCAGTCATTCATCCGCTCATTTCTGAATTTACACAGAGCCCACCTTCCCAGCAAACCACATTTCCATACACAGTGGTTCCCAGAGTCTGCAAGACCAGGTTTGAAATACATTACTATATCACAACAATGAAAGAAGCTCTCACCTACATTACAAAACAAGGATCTGAAAAGAAGTTACCTGCAAAGGAAATGGTTCATAGGGATCTATAACCTATTCGTCCCTCCTCAGTGAGCCTGGTCAGAGCAGATCTAGCAAAGAGTAACTGTGAAATGCACACACTATGAGATACATGAGGGTCTTACAGGGGTGGCTGTATTCTGACTACTGACCTAGTAGTGATTTCAGCAGGACATAGAAGGTCTGGTTAGAGTGCAGGAACCCTACATGTACACATTGCAGATATGCTAACAAATGACAGTCCTAAAGCCAGAACAAGGCTACGAAGGTCGGGACATATAATCTGAGAATACCTCAAGCCCTCTGTGCTGACTTGTACCACAGGAGAGATGGTGGGGGGATGGGTGACATAGGTGATAGTGAACAAGGAGTCAATTTGTGATGATGGAAGTGTTGAGTCAGTATATTGTACACATGAAACTAGTATAACACTGTATGTTAACTATACTGGAATTAAAATTTTAAAACAATTTAAAAACTAAAAGATAATAAAGTAACTTCAAAACAGGTTTTTGGGTTTTTTTGGAAAAAAAGAATTGTTTCAAAACAAAGAGAAAACCTACTGAATGGGAGAAGATACTTACAAATGACATATCTGATAAATGGTTAGTATCCAAAATATGTAAAGATCTTATACATACAACACCCAAAAAACCCAAATAATCTAATTTTAAAAATGGGTAGAAGACATGAACAGACATTTCTCCAAAGAAGACATACAGATGGCCAATAAACACAGAAAAGATGCTCAACATCACTACTCTTCAGAGAAATGCAAATCAAAACCATAATGAGATATCACCTCACACTTGTCAGAATTGCTAAAACCAAAAACACGAGAAGAAAGTGTCAGTGAGGTTGTGGAGAGAAAGGAACCCTCCTGCATTCTTGGTGGGAATGCAAACTGGTGCAGCCACTGTGGAAAACAGTATGGAGGTTTCTCAAAAAGTCAAATATAGAACAAATCTACCATCAGGTAGTGGTGCTACTGAGTATTTACCCAAAAAAAGATCATTCAAATGGATACATGCACCACTATGTTTATAGCAGCATTATTTACAATAACCAAACTATGGAAGCAGCCCAAGAGTGCATCAGTAGATGACTGGATAAAGAAGATGTGTTATATAGACATTGGAATGTTACTCAGTCATAAAGAAAAATGAAATCTTGCCATTTGGAATGATGTGGATGGAACTAGAGAGTATTATGCTAAGCGAAATAAGTCAGTCAGAGGAGGACAAATACCATATGATTTCATTCGTATGTGGATTTAAGAAACAAAACAAATGAGCAAAGGAAAAAAAGAGAGAGAAAGACAAACCAAGAAACAGAACAACTATAGAGAACAACACTTACTGATGGTCACCAGAGGGGTGGTGGGTGGAGAGATGGGTAAAATAAGTGATGGGGATTAAGGAGGGCACTTGTGATGAGCACTGGATGTTGTATGGAAATGTTGAATCATTATACTGTACACCTGTAACTAATAATATACTGTATCTTAACTCTACTTTGATGGAAATAAAAAAATAAATGAAAATAAAATATATAAAGTAATTTCAAACCAAGAAAAACAATTGAAACAAAAAAGGAATTGTGTTTCATGCAAGTTGGACATTTTGGGTCTCTGGAATCACCCATTACCTGAGCTGAGGGATGTGCACCCTGTGTTCCTCAGAAAGCAAAGGAGCTGGAAGAATCCATGAATTGCTCTAGAGCATCACGATCACCCTGACCTCCATGTTCTAAAGACGAATGGAATAAAATAATTTAGCCAAGCCTTGGGTACAATCCCACAGCCATGCCACAGTTATTGGTGAAAATTCAAAAGGAAACAGTCCAAATAATATTGGTGGCAATTTACACAACCC
>NW_022592542.1:0-3309 GCF_004348235.1 Phoca vitulina
TTTTTTTTTTTTTTTTTTTGGTCTTATTGCACTAGTTGAGACCACTACTACAATGTATAATAGGAATGGTGAGAAAAGACCATCCTTGCATTGATTCCAAACTCAGGGGGAAAGCATCCATTTTTTCACCATTTAATATAATGTTAGCTGCAGGGTTTTCATAGACAACCTTCATCAGGTTGATAAAGTTTCCCTCTACTTCTAGTTTGCTTAGAGTTATTATCAAAAATGGTTGTTGGATTTTGTCAAATACTCTTTCTACATCAGTTGACATGATCATATGATTTCTCTTCGTTGGCTGTTGATATGATGGATTACATTGATTGGTTTTTTATTGTGAAATCAGCCTTTCATAACTGCAATAAACCCTACTTGTTTGTGGTGTATAAATATTTTTACCCATTGTCGGATTTGATTTGCTAATGATTAGTTTAGAATTTTGCATCCGTGCTCATGAGAGTTATCAGTCTGTATTTTGCCTTTCTTGTAATATCTATCTGGTTTTATTATTAAAGTTCTTCCTTTTTTTCTTTCTCCCTCTCTCCCTTCTTTGCATCCTTCCCTAGGGGCTCCTTCTCAGAGACCTCTGCATCTGGCTGCTAGTTCAACTGTACTGCATTGTTATACTGAAGCTCTGAGTGCGGTAGCAAGGTATGGGTGAGGGAAAGCATTTTATAATCTTATGGGTTATTTTCAGCCTGTTAGTGGACCTGTTTATCTGGGCTATGGATGTTCACAAGTGTTTCTTCAGAGGTATAATTCCCCCTTCCCCTTCCACATGGCTTTGGCGAAACAGAAAGGCAAGTGGGAGTTGAAATGGGAAAAATTATTTTCTCCATCTGAGATAAGGCAAGATGGATATAGTTTTTCTGCCCCTTGAAAGGCAGTGCTATGTTATAGAGCCCTCTTGGAGAATATGTCACAATAAAGAAACTTCCCCTTCCCCTTCCAAAGTCACAAAAGGGACTTTGTGACTGTGAGAATCTGATGGAGTTCCTAGAGGTAAACTTTTGTTTTGTTATTTTAGTGGTTGCTTTATGATTTAGAGTATATCTATAGTATTTTTAATAAGTTTATTTTTTAAAATAATCTCTACCCCCAACATGGGGCTCACACTTATGACCCAGAGATCAAGAGTTGCATGCTCTACAGATGAGCCAGCCAAGGACCCCTATCATATACATTTTTATTTAATCACAGTCCCATGCCAAGTGATGTTATATGCATTCATGTGTAGTGTAAGAAACTAACAACAATATACTTCCATTTCACCACTCTTAGCCTTTTTTGTTTGTTTATATGCATTGTAAATCTACATATGTTATCAACTTCCCTACTACGTTGTTTAAGCAGTCTACTACCTTATAGAAAATGAAATATTTTTTAAAATCCTATGTATTTACACTTATATCTTAGTCAATTTAGGCTGACAGAACCAACTACCATAGACTGGGTGACTTACAAACAATAGAAATGTATTTCTCAGTCTGGAGGCTGGAAGTCTGAGATCAGGGTGCCAGCATAGTTGGGTTTTGGTAAGAACATTCTTCTGGGTTGCAGATAGCTGAATTCTCCTTTATCTTCACATGGCAGAAAAAGAGCAAGCTATTTCCTGGCCTATTCTTATAAGGGCACTAATCCCATTGATAAGGGTTTCATCCTCATGACTTAATCACCACCCAAAGATCCCACCTCCAAATATCATCACATTGGGATTTGATACCAATAAATGAATTTTAGGGGGTACATATTCAATCCATATCATTCAGACAACATTTCTGATTTTTTATTTTTTATAGATTGATATTTCTTTGATATTTTTACCCCTCTGCCCGAAGAATGTCCTTTAACATTCCCTATAGTGCAGGTATTCTTGTAAGGAAATTTTTCAGATTTTGTATTTCTGGAAAAATCTTTTTTTACATTTGATGCCTCCATTATATTTCTATTGGATAGTGCTGTGTTCGATATATGTCCCATATCTTTTTTTTTCCCTTGTTTTTCACCTTTTTTTTTTTCTTTTGGTCTCTCAATCTTGATATTTTTTACTGATCTGTTTTTCCATCTATTAATCATCTGTTCTGCTTTGTCTAATCCTCTATTAAACCAATTAAGTTAAATTTTACTGTCAGATATAACATTTTTGTCAGTTTTAGAAATTTACTTTAGATTCCTATTCTCTGATGAAATTTTCCATCTTTTCTTCATTTTAAAGAGCATTTTAATCATAAGTTATTTAAAATCAATTATCTGGGCGTGCCTGGGTGGCTCAGTCAGTTAAGTGTCTGACCCTTGATCGGCTCAGGTCATGATCTCAAGGTTCTGAGATCCAGCCCCACGCTGGGCTCTATGTTCAGCATGGAGTCTGCTTAAGATTTCCATCCTCTCCCTCTGCCCCTCCCCCTCTGCTCACATACTCTCGACATCTCTAAAAAAAAAAAAAAAAAAAAAATCAATGATCTGGAACTCCTTGGTTGTGTTTCTATGTTCTTTATAAAAGATATGATTTTGTATGTCTTTTGGTCATTTAGTCCTGTTTTAATTGTCCTAGTAATTTTTAATGGATACATGACACTGTAGATGACACAATACAGAGGCTCTTGATGATGTCATTTTCCTCCACAGCAAGAGAGAGATTTTCTTCCAGGGACCATATAGGGACAGTGGATCACCATAATCTATTTGCTGTTTAATTTTAGAGTTTTGGGGTTGGTGTATTTCAGTTTTGTGATTATTCCTAAACCATGGTTAATCTTCTAAAGTGTGGTCTTTATTCCAAGTGTGTGCTTTTATTCCTAGTTCCTGGTCCTTTGGGAATCTCAACTGAAAGTCTAGGCTATATTCTAAAGCTCCTCCAACTTGTTAGGAATTGAAATCCAACCATAGTCTCCCCAGCAACAAGCAGCTGCTACAATTTCTGCTGTACTATTTGGCTTCCCAGATGTTGTAGTTGGCTGGACTTTTGGACTCTTGCCCTGACACATTTAGCATAGGAATTAACCAAGGATTTCGATGGGAATTAGAGATTTGGGGGACTTCTCTGTATTTCCCTATTCTCTGGGATTTTGTCCCTCAAATCCCAACCAATGTGGCAGTGTGGCATTCTGCCAACTCTATCTTTACTCCAATAAGTGAACCACTTTCTGCTTGGCCTCTATTTCCTGTACAGAAAATAGGAAAATGTCTTCATGGGAAAAGCCAGGATAAATGTGGAACCTTCTGTGTGCTTCTCTCTTCTAAAGGATCACAGTCACCCAAGTCCCATCTCTGTTAGTTATTCTTCAGTGAGTTCCAAGAGTCATCTCATAC
>NW_022592543.1:0-3307 GCF_004348235.1 Phoca vitulina
TTATTTGACTTGTTGGGCAGTTCCCTAAACAATTTCTACTTTTAGAACTTGCCTTTATTTGACCTAACTCAGACTTCAGCCCATGCCAATGTAGCCTTTTTTACGGAGCATTTATCAAAAACATTCAGTTCCAATTGCATAATATTACAGCTGCCTGAGGTGATAACAACATTTGGGACAAACCACAAGATGATCAAAAAACTTAAAAGGAACACTTGGAAATAAGATGTCACAGAGAGCTTTAAAAGGCTTGACATACTCCTGAGGATCTAGAATGCTATGTACATCTGAAGGGCTATGGGCATGCCCACAAAAGACCCGAGAAAGCTATAAGCACTAACCTCTAGCTGACCTTGAGATCCATGAAAGTAGGAAGTGGAGGCTAAGGCAAAATAGTAAACTCCCTGCCTGTGCATCAAAGGAATGCCCCAACATACACAGAGAGCTACTCAGTAAAGGCTATGGACTTTAAAGAATTTAGGGAAATATCTGTCCAATAATTAACTAACCACTAAGCTACCTGAACAGAGTCTTCAGTGGCCACCCGTCTCAAAGAATGACTGACCTTAAGAATTAGCTCAGAAAAGACACTAAATAAACTAAAAGCAGTAGCAATGACAAACATCTACAACAAACCCTGGAGAGAGAGAGAGGAATCTGATTTCCACAGTTGCCACATTATATTATTTAGAATATCTAGTTAAAAAAAGAGAGAGAAACATGCAAAGAAACTAAAAGTATCGCCCATACACAGGGAAAAAAGCAGTCAGTAAATTTTCTCTGAGGGCCCCAGACATTGGAGATACTAGACAAAGACTTTAATTCAGCTATTTTAAATATATCCAAAGAACTAAGGGAAACCATGTCTAAAATTTTTTTTAAAAATATGAGTGTGATAGAGACTATGAATTAAGAGAAGTTATGCAAGAGAACTAAACAGAAATTTTGATGTATAATAACTGAAATAAAAATAATTCATTATAAGAAGTTAACAGTTGATTTGAACAGGTGGAAGAAAGAATCGGTGAACTTAAAGATAGCAATGATCTGTCTGATGGGACAGAAAGAAACAGAATGAAGAAAAATGAGCACATTCTCACATACCTTTGAGACATCATTAAGTGTATCTACATTTGCATATGGGAGTCACAGAAGAAGAAGAGAGAATGGACAAAATATAAATATATATTTGAAGGAGTTTGGTTGAAATATTCCTAAATTTGATAAAAAAATATTTAGTATATTCATCCAGGGTGTTCAACAAACTCCCAGCAGGATAAGCTCAAAAAGATCCACACCTAGGTACAATATAATTAAACTAGAAGGACAAAGACAATGAGGAAATCTTTGAAAGCAGCAAGGGGGATGTGACTTACCATGTGAAAGGATTTCCAATGAGAATGACAGCTGATTTCTCAACAATTCTTGGAGACCTGAAGGCAGTGAGAGACCAAATTCAGAGTACTCAAAACAAACAAACAAACAAAATACAAAGCCCTATTAACCAAGAATTCTGTGTCTTGTAAACCTATCCTTCAAAATGAATGAGAAATTAAAACATTCCCAGGTAGGCAAAAACAGAGAGAATTAGTCACTAGCAGACCTACATGAAGTACTAAAGGAAGTGTTTCATGTGTCACTGAAAGGGCAGTACATAGTAATTCAAATCCATGTGAAGAAATAAAGATACCAATAAATGTAACTACATAGATAAATCTAAAAGCCAGTGTAAATGTACTTTTTGTTTGTAACTCTTTTCTTCTTCCATGTGATTTTTAAAATAACTGTATAAAACAATCTTTATAAATCTGTTGATGGGCATATGACATATAATGATGTAATTTTTACAACAATAATAACACAAAGGAGGGAGAGGGAATGGATTATTATAGGATCAAAGTTTCAGTGAACTATTGAAATTAAGTTGGTATTAATCCTCAGGACAACCATTAAGAAAATAATTCAAAATATAAATAAATAAATGGCAAAGGAATAAACTATCTATAAGAGACATACTTTAGATTCACGGACACAAATAGGTTGAAAAATGGATGGAACAAGATATACCATGCAAAGAGTAACCAAAAAAGAGCTAAAGTGGCTATACTAATATCAGACAAAATAGACTATAAGACAAAAATTGTTACTAGAAACCAAGAAGGATATATTTTTTAATTTTTTATTGTTACGTTAATCACCGTACATTACATCATTAGTTTTTGATGTAGTGTTCCATGATTCATTGTTTGTGCATAACACCCAGTGCTCCATGCAGAATGTACCCTCTTCAATACCCATCACCAGGCTAACCCATCCTCCCACGCCCCTCCCCTCTAGAACCCTCAGTTTGTTTTTCAGAGTCCATCGTCTCTCATGGTTCATCTCCCCCTCCGATTCCCCCCCTTCATTCTTCCCCTCCTGCTATCTTCTTCTTCTTCTTTTTTTTCCAAGAAGGATATTTTATAATGATGAAAGTGTCTATCATCAAGAAGATATCATAATTATAAATATTGATGCACCTAACAAGAAAACCCCCAAATAAATGAATGAAAACTAATAGAATTGAAGGGAGAAATAATGAGTTCATCAAGTAGTTGGAGACTTCATTACACCACTTTCAATAATGGCAGAAGGAGAGGATCAATGAAGTGCTAAGGATCTGAATAACACTGTAAACCAACTTGAGTAATATTATTATATACCAACTAGATCTTCTAGACATCTACAGAACACTCACCTATCAATAGCATGTACATGCAGAATCTCCAGGAGGGAACATATCGTAGGTCATAAACAAGCTTCAATAAATTTTAAAGAATTGAAATTGTACATAATATGTTCTCCAACCACAATAGAAGTTATAAATCAATAACAAGAAAATTTATAAACATGTGGGAATTAACACACTTCTAAATAACCAGTGGGCCAAAGAAGAAATCACAAGGGAAATTAGAATATTCTTTGAAATTAGAATGAAAAAATAATATACTAAAACTAAGAGGCTACAGGGAAATCAGTGCTTAGAGAGAAATGTATAGTTGTAAACGTTTCCATTAAAAAATGAAATATCTCACTTTATGTGGAAAACCCAAAAGACTCCATCCCAAAACTGCTAGAACTCATACAGGAATTCAGTAAAGTGGTAGGATATAAAATCAATGCACAGAAATCAGTGGCATTCCTATACACCAACAACGAGACAGAAGAAAGAGAAATTAAGGAGTCAATCCCATTTACAATTGCACCCAAAACCATTAGGCACCTAGGAATAAATCTAACCAAAGAGGCAAAGGATCTGTACTCAGAA
>NW_022592544.1:0-3305 GCF_004348235.1 Phoca vitulina
TAAGAGAGGAATTAGAGGAAGTGATGTTGAAAAAATTAAAAAAAAATATTTCAAGGAGGCGTATTACTGAAAAGAAAGAAATTACTGAAAAGAAAGCTGGATTTAGCTTTTAAAAGCTCTTTGCTGGTAACCTTTTCAAAAGAATTTTTGAGTTGTAAGATCTATTATTTACATGATTGGTACTTTCTACGTCCAAATATGGAAAAATAATACATCAAGTAAGGTCTTACGTAACTTTTTTGTAACCTGCAGTATCTACCCGGACAGGGTCAAGGGAAAATGGTCTAGCTTGGTGAGTAGACTTGCCAACATTTTTCCATAATTGTCAAAACCTAGGAGTCAAGTTTGAGGAAAAGTGTTGTCTTTCTTACCTGTTTCTGGTGGAGATACTTGAGTTTTTCCTCAAGTCCTTGATACACTCTTCTGGACGAATACGAAAACAAAAACAGCAACAGGCAGGAAGCCACTGTCAGGCCCTATCTCTGATATGGAATCATGATGCAGCTGTATTTTGAGAGTTTTAAATTTTGATCAGAAATAGTTTACAGACCTGCAGTTTGGAGTCTTGACCTCTTTTAAATATTTTATGGCAGAAAACTAGTATAATACCGAGGAGAAAATATAAGGTGATATGCTGAATATACTAGTCTCACTAGTTCAGGAATTCTATGTCAGTAAAAACAGTCAATACCTGACTATTTTGGTTAGTGCTGTCTCTCTTGATCCCCTTTTCATTTGCCTTCTTCTAATATCTCCACTTTTACTGCTCCTTTCTGAATTTCATCTCTAAAGAAAGTGCTAAGGAAAATTGTCTTGGAATCCAACACTATTAGAACACATTTCTACCATATGTATGTTTGACATATATGTGTATTTCCTTCTAAGGTAATGGGCTACCTAATCTAAAGTGTATCTCATATTTTATTAGTTTCTTGTGCTAAATTTCTTTGTATCTGTATCACAGTGACAAAGTTAGGGATGATGGTCTGCCAAGACTGAAAGCATTTTCTGGATTGTCAGAAATTTTTATCTGATACACTTTTAATGTGACATGCTTTTATATTTTTTTCCAGAAATTGGTAAACTGTGACTTAACAAGAATATGTGGCCAATTAGATTACCAAGTTTTTAACCATCTATGTATATAAGATAACTCACTTTGTTTTCCCCCAAATGAGCCCTATTGATCTTTAATGATCAAATCCTCTATTTTCAGGGTGGAGTGGATAACTCATCTTATATTTTGGATGGAGTATTTTTGGCTTTTTTTTTTTTTTTAGAGATTTTATTTATCTACTTGACACACACAGAGATAGGAAGAGCAGGAACACAAGCAGGGGGAGTGGGAGAGGGAGAAGCAGGCTTCCCGCGGAGCAGGGAGCCCGACGTGGGACTCGATCCCAGGATCCTGGGATCATGACCTGAGCCGAAGGCAGACCCTTAACGACTGAGCCACCCAGGCGTCCTATTTTTGGCTTTTTGACTAGTTTGTCAACAACTGCCTTTAATAGGTGAACTATGTTTTTAATTCTATAAGAAATTAAGGAAAAGACTGGAAACAAAACTCTATAATCAATAGTGTGTTGTTAAACTGTGTATGATAGTTATATATTTTTCTATAATTATCCCAGTTACCTTATTGATTCATAACTACCATAAAAATGGTACTAAGCCCTATTTATTTATGTATTTATTTTCTTTTAAGATTTTTTTTTTTTATTTATCTGACAGAGAGAGACACAGCGAGAGAGGGAACACAACTAGGGGGAATGGGAGAGGGAGAAGCAGGCTTCCCGCTGAGCAGGGAGCCCGATGTGGGGCTCAGTCCCAGGACCCTGGGACCATGACCGGAGCTGAAGGCAAACGCTTAACGACTGAGCCACCTATGCACCCCGAATTAAGCCCTATTTAGTTGGAGAAAATCTTTGTGATCTTTTCATTTTTTTTTTTTTTTTTAAAGATTTTATTTATTTATTTGAGACAGAGAGAATGAGAGAGAGAGAGCACATGAGAGGGGAGAGGGTCAGAGGGAGAAGCAGGCTCCTTGCTGAGCAGGGAGCCCGATGCGGGACTCGATCCAGGGACTCCAGGATCATGACCTGAGCCGAAGGCAGTCGCTTAACCAACTGAGCCACCCAGGCGCCGATCTTTTCATTTTTTTATAGGAACTTTTATACTGTAGAACATATTGATAATTATCAGGATTCTCTTTTTTTTTCCTGATTAAAATAAGATTGTTGCTTGTTTGACATTATTTTCTGATCATTATGTCATCTATTCTTTTTATGCCTTTATTCAGATGGGTATGGAAATACAGGAATCCCCATGGCAAATACTAAGAAAAACAGACTCAAGGAAAGGTGTTCTGTGAAATAACCTTCTGACTGTAATCATGTATAAAACATCAACCCAAATCATAAAAATTTCATATAATGCAGTTGTATTAGAGGCTCCCAGAACGATACCCAGATTTGGTTATTCACTAGAAAAACTCACAGGTCTTAGCATATTTGTACTCATGCCTTTGGTTTATTACAGTGAAAGGATACAAAGCAAAATCAGCACAGAGGAAAGGTGCATGGAGTGAAGTCTAGAGGACACCAAGTGCAGGCTTCTAAGAATCCTCTGCCTATGGCTGTGCTTAATTCCTCCAACATCAAGTTATGTGCTTAATTCCTCCAGCATCAAATTATGACAACACATATGAAATGTTGTCTGCCAATACAAGAATCTTATAGAGACTCAGTGCCTGAAGTTTTCTGGAAATGATAATCATGTAGGCCTCTTCTCCCTAGCATATACCAAAATTCCAGGTTCCCTAATGGAAATCAAGTATACAGGATAAGACACCTGGTTTGTACCAACACTTAGGCACAGCCACTCTTACCAGCTATGGAATGGTGGGAACCCTCCCCAAATCCAAGTTCACGGATACCAACCAAGGGCCAGCCATTCAAGTGGGATCTAATGGTGGCAGTCTTTGGCCTGCTCTATGGAATCTTTTTTGCACAGGAATTATAGCCCTGACTTAATTTTTGTTGTTGTTTAAGATTTTATTTTAACAGCAAGTAATATGATGGTATCACATGGTACTGGTTTCAGTAGCATGATCTGTATTAAATTGAAGTGCTGGTTACTTTTTTGACTTTTGGTGAATATTTAACAGGTATTTGTACATAAATTACTGGGGCAATATTAGGTAATTATAATCTGTTTTTTTATCTTATTAAACTTTCATTATGATTCTTAGATTAAACCATGATTTCTGATTTAAAATTAGAATAAAAACTCTTAATTATATAGAT
>NW_022592545.1:0-3304 GCF_004348235.1 Phoca vitulina
GCCCGCGCTGGCCCCGCCCCATCCGTGCCAGGGTCATCGCCGCCCTCCCGCTTTCCCTCCCTCCGAAGGCGTCGCCTTCGCCCACCCAGCCCGCCCCCATCGACCCCCAGCCCGCCCCTCTGGATCCGGTGTGCGTGGGCGTGGTGGCTTGGAGGCGGAAGGGCTGGCTGGAGACCGCCTGCCCGTGCAGGGGGCCCCTGCTGCGGGCCAGGGACTCGCGGTGCGGTGCGCGGCTGGCGAGGGGCCGGGGGGCACGGGGCGTTTGGAGGAAGCCTTGTTGGGCAAGGGGGTGGGGTGCTGTGGCGGTAAAGGTATGGGAAGGGAGGCCGAAGGGGAAAGAAAAGGCAAAGAAAAAAGCCTACAGCACCCGGTATTCCCAGGCGGTCTCCCATCCAAGTACTAACCAGGCCCGACCCTGCTTAGCTTCCGAGATCAGACGAGATCGGGCGCGTTCAGGGTGGTATGGCCGTAGACGTGTGCGGCTGCCGCTGGGCGCCCTAAGAGCCTGCTCTGCGCCTCCCGGGCCCAGCCGTGCCCCTCCTCAGCCCCCACCCGAACCCCGCCTGCCCTGCGCCTTGCACCTGCCTGCCTGCCAGCCGCCCAGGGGACGTGGCCCCTCCGGCGCCCCGCAGTCGTGGAAGTCCGGGCGCTCTCCCTGCCGGGGACTCTCCAGTCCCGGGGGGCCGCCGCCGCCGCCGCCGCCGCCGCCGCCGCCGCCACCGCCACCGCCACCGCCGCCTCCTGGCTACCGAGATGGCAAAGGGAGGCGTCGGGGCGCCGTGGGCGCGGCCCCTGAGGTGTTTTCCGCGCCCCCCGCCCCAGCGCCCCACCCGTCGCCCTAGGGCAAGCCAGGCCGGCCACCAGGCCTTTCTGCCTCTCCACCCCGCCTGGCTCCAAGCCAACCCGGAGCCACCGGCGCCCCCAGGGACCCTCCTCATCAGCCCAACCCCGTCGCCCTTCCTCCGCCACCCTTCCCCAGCCCACCCACCGACAAGAGGACCCGACTGAGGGACACGAGAAGCCGGCTGGCATAGACAGACTCACAGATACACGGGGAAAGACAGAGGCACGGACGGAGGGAGATGTAGACAGAGAGGAAGAGACGGACACAGAGGGAGACACAGACAGAGTATCCAACACACACACCCGCTCTGGCCCCAAGACAGACAGACGCGGACCCTGACCTGGATGCGGACAGGGACAGAGCCACAGGTGCACACCACAGAAACAGACACACACCACACACACACCACACACACACACACACACACACACACACACACACACACACACAGACAGGAGGAGACTGTGTTGGCTAGGCAGCTAGCCCTCGGGAGGCTGGTCGTGCTTGGGTGGGCTTTGGGCGCCGAGGAGCCCCCTCGGGGCCGAGGACGCGCAGCCAAGGCCTCAGGAGACCCGCCCTGCTCCCGTTCCCGCCCAGGACCCACTCTGGGCCTGGGGGCGTGCGGGCGATTCCTCCTCTGCTCTCGTCCTTTATTTGGGGGGCCGCTTTGGGGCGTGGTGCAGGGCGCCCCCCTCCCGCCGCCTTGCCGAGCGAGCGAGCGAGCCTCGCTGTGCGCTTCGCTGTTGCGGGGAGACTGAGCACGGACTCGGGTGCCAACGGGTGGTCCCGGGTGCCAACGGGGGAGGCCCCGGGCGGTCGGCCATCTTGTGTCCTGCCCACACGGAGCGGGGACCCCCGGCCTGGGGGCAAAGGGACGGTGTTCCGCGGGAAGGAAGGGAATGGCCGCGCGCGTGGGAGCGCAGCCCAGGGCTGCTGGGGACAAGGTGGAGGCGGGCCCAGGCCTAAGGCGGGGCCGGTTGCCCGGTGCGCTTGTGCACTCGGGGCGGCCCAAGGGAATGGCTAGGGGCTCCGGGGATGAGGGCCCGAGGCGCAGGACCTTGGGAGGGCACGCCTGCCCGAGACGGGGTGCCGTCCCGCCCGCGCTGCCCCCGCCCCAACCCCGCGGGCGGTCCTCGCCGCCCTCCCCCTTTCCCTCCCTCCGAAGCCGCCGCCTCCGCCCACCCAGCCCGCCCCCACCTCCCCCAGCCCGCCCCTCTGGATCGGCTGTGCGTGGGCGTGGTGGCTGTGAGGTGGAAGGCCTGGGGGCTGCCTGCCGGTGCAGCGTGCACAAGCCGCGAGACAGGGACCCTCGGTGCGGTGCGCGGGTGGCGAGGGGCCGGGGGGGCACGGGGCGTCTGGAGGACGCCTTGTTGGGCAAGGGGCGGTGGGGGGCGGTGGCGGCAAAGGGAGAGGAAGGGAGGCCGAAGCGGAAAGAAAAGGCAAAGAAAAAAGCCTACAGCACCCGGTATTCCCAGGCGGTCTCCCATCCAAGTACTAACCAGGCCCGACCCTGCTTAGCTTCCGAGATCAGACGAGATCGGGCGCGTTCAGGGTGGTATGGCCGTAGACGTGTGCGGCTGCCGCTGGGCGCCCTAAGAGCCTGCTCTGCGCCTCCCGGCCGCAGCCGTGCCCCTCCTCAGCCCCCAACCGCCCCACGCCTGCCCTGTGCCTTGCACCTGCCTGCCTGCCAAACCGCCCAGAGGACGTGGCGCCTCCAGCGCCCCGCACTCGCGGAAGTCCGAGCGCTCTCATGGCCGGATACTCTCCAGACCCGGGGGCCGCCGCCGCCGTCGCAGCCACCGCCGCCTGGCTCCCGAGATGGCCAAGGGGAGCGTCGGGGCGCGGGGGGCGTGGCCCGCGCGGTGTTCTCCGCGCCCCCCCCACCGCCCTAGGGCAAGCGAGGCCCGCCACCAGGCCGTTGCGCCTCTCCACCCCGCCTTGCTCCAAGCCAACCCGGAGCCACCGGCGGCCCCAGGGACCCTCCTCATCAGCCCAACCCCGTCGCCCTTCCTCCGCCACCCTTCCCCTGCCCACCCACCGACAAGAGGACCCGACTGAGGGACACGAGAAGCCGGCTGGCATAGACAGACGCACAGACACACGGGGAAAGACAGAGGCACGGACGGAGGGAGATGCAGACAGAGAGGAAGAGACAGACGCAGAGGGAGACACAGACAGAGTATCCAACACACACACCCGCTCTGGCCCCAAGACAGACAGACGCGGAAGCTGACCTGGATGCGGACAGGGACAGAGCCACAGGTGCACACCACAGAAACAGACACACACACCACACACACACACACACACACACACACACACACACACAGAGACAGGAGGAGACTGTGTTGGCTAGGCAGCTAGCCCTCGGGAGGCTGGTCGTGCTTGGGTGGGCTTTGGGCGCCGAGGACCTCCTCGGGGCCGAGGATGCGCAGCCAAGGCGTCACGAGACCCGCTCTG
>NW_022592546.1:0-3302 GCF_004348235.1 Phoca vitulina
GAAAGAACTCAAATACATGGAGGCTAAAGAGCATCCTACTAAAGAATGAATGGGTCAACCAGGAAATTAAAGAAGGATTAAAAAAATTCATGGAAACCAATGAAAATGAAAACACAACTGTTCAAAATCTTTGGGATGCAGCAAAGGCAGTCCTGAGAGGAAAGTATATAGCAATACAAGCCTTTCTCAAGAAACGAGAAAGGTCTCAAATACACAACCTTACCCTACACGTAAAGGAGCTGGAGAAAGAACAGCTAATAAAGTCTAAACCCAGCAGGAGAAGAGAAATATTAAAGATCAGAGCAGAAATCAATGAAATAGAAGCCAAAAGAACAGTAGAACAGATCAACGAAACTAGGAGCTGGTTCTTTGAAAAAATTAACAAGATCGATAAATCCCTGGCCAGACTTATCAAAAAGAAAAGAGAAAGGACCCAAATAAATAAAATCATGAATGAAAGAGGAGAGATCACAACCAACACCAAGGAAATACAAACAATTATAAGAACATATGAGCAACTATATGCCAGCAAATTAGGTAATCTGGAAGAAATGGATGCATTCCTAGAGATGTATAAACTACCAAAACTGAACCAGGAAGAAATAGAAAACCTGAACAGACCTATAACCACTAAGGAAATTGAAGCAGTCATCAAAAATCTTCCAACAAACAAAAGCCCAGGGCCAGATGGCTTCCCAGGGGAATTCTACCAAACATTTAAAGAAGAATTAATACCTATTCTTCTGAAACCATTGCAAAAAATAGAAATGGAAGGAAAACTTCCAAACTCGTTTTATGAGGCCACCATTACCTTGATCCCAAAACTAGACAAAGACCCCATCAGAAAGGAGAATTACAGACCAATATCCCTGATGAACATGGATGCAAAAATTCTCACCCAAATACTAGCCAATAGGATCCAACAGTACATTAAAAGGATTATTCACCACGACCAATTGGGATTTATTCCTGGGCTGCAAGGTTGGTTCAACATCCCCAAATCAATCAATGTGATGCAATACATTAATAAAAGAAAGAGCAAGAAACATATGATCTTCTCAATAGATGCAGAAAAAGCATTTGATAAAGTATAGCATCCTTTCTTGATCAAAACTCTTCAGAGTATAGGGATAGAGGTACATAATATCATAAAACCATCTGTGAAAAACCCACAGCGAATATCATTCTCAATGGGGAAAAACTGAGAGCTTTCCCCCTAAGGTCAGGAACACGGCAGGGATGTCCACTATCACCACTGCTATTCAACATGGTATTAGAAGTCCTAGCCACAACAGTCAGACAACAAAAAGAAATCAAAGGCACCCAAATTGGCAAAGAAGTCAAACTCTCACTCTTTGCAGATGATATGATACTTTATGTGGAAAACCCAAAAGACTCCACCCCAAAACTGCTAGAACTCATACAGGAATTCAGTCAAGTGGCAGGATATAAAATCAATGCACAGAAATCAGTGGCATTCTTATACACCAACAACAAGACAGAAGAAAGAGAAATTAAGGAGTTGATCCCATTTGCAATTGTACCCAAAACCATAAGATACCTAGAAATAAATCTAACCAAAGACGCAAAGAATCTGTACTCAGAAAACTGTAAAATACTCATGAAAGAAATTGAGGAAGACACAAAGAAATGGAAAAATGTTCCATGCTCATGGATTGGAAGAACAAATATTGTGAAGATGTCAATGCTACCTAGAGCAATCTACACATTCAGTGCAATCCCCATCAAAATACCATCCACTTTTTTCAAAGAAATGGAACAAATAATCCTAAAATTTGTATGGAACCAGAAAAGTCCCCAAATAGCCAGAGGAATGTTGAAAAAGAAAAGCAAAGCTGGTGGCATCACAATTCCGGACTTCCAGCTCTATTACAAAGCTGTCATCATCAAGATGGTATGGTACTGGCACAAAAACAGACACATCGATCAATGGAACAGAATAGAGAGCCCAGAAATGGACCCTCAACTCTATGGTCAGCTAATCTTCAACAAAGCAGGAAAGAATGTCCAATGGAAAAAAGACAGTCTCTTCAACAAATGGTGTTGGGAAAATTGGACAGCCACATGCAGAAGAATGAAACTGGACCATTTCCTTACACCACACACAAAAATAGACTCCAAATGGTTGAAAGACCTCAGTGTGAGACAGGGGTCCATTAAAATCCTAAAGGAGTACACAGGGAGCAACCTCTTTGCCCTTAGCTGCAGCAACTTCTTCCTAGAAACATCGCCAAAGGCAAAAGGAAGCAAGGGCAAAAATGAACTATTGGGACTTCATCAAGATAAAAAGCTTTTGCACAGCAAAATAAACAGTCAACAAAACCAAAAGCCAACCAACAGAATGGGAGAAGATATTTGCAAATGACATATCAGATAAAGGTCTAGTATCCAAAATCTATAAAGAACTCATCAAACTCAACACCCAAAGAACAAAGAATCCAATCAAGAAATGGGCAGAAGACATGAACAGACATTTTTCCAAAGAAGACATCCAAATGGCCAACACACACATAAAAAAGTGCTCAACATCGCTCAGCATCAGGGAAATCCAAATCAAAACCTCAATGAGATACCACCTCACACCAGTCAGAATGGCTAAAATTAACAAGTCAGGGAACGACAGATGTTGGCAGGGATGTGGAGAAAGGGAACCCTCCTACACTGTTGGTAGGAATGCAAGCTGGTGCAGCCACTCTGGAAAACAGTATGGAGGTTCCTCAAAAAGTTGAAAATAGAGCTACCATACAATCCAGCAATTGCGCTACTGGGTATTTACCCCAAAGATACAAATGTAGGGATCCGAAGGGGTACGTGCACCCCAATGTTTATAGCTGCAATGTCCACAATAGCCAAACCATGGAAAGAGCCAAAATGTCCATCGACAGATGAATGGATAAAGAAAAGGTGGTATATATATACAATGGAATATTATGCAGCCATCAAAAGGAATGAAATCTTGCCATTTGCAATGACGTGGATGGAACTGGAGGGTATTATGCTGAGCAAAATAAGTCAATCAGAGAAAGACATGTATCATGTGATCTCACTGATATGAGGAATTCTTAATCACAGGAAACAAACTGAGGGTTGCTGGAGTGGTGTGGGTGGTAGGGATGCGGTGGCTGGGTGATAGATACTGGGGAGGGTATGTGCCCTGGTAAGCGCTGTGAATTGTGCAAGACTGTTGAATCTCAGATCTGTACCTCTGAAATAAATAATGCAATATATGTTAAGAAGAAAAAAAAAAAGAAGGTAGCAGGAGGGGAAGAATGAAGGGGGGG
>NW_022592547.1:0-2478 GCF_004348235.1 Phoca vitulina
ACAACCCCAACAAGGAAATAGCAAGGAGGATGAGAAAATCTTGGAGGAAAGTTACACGAGAACAAACCCTTAGGGAAGTGTGGAGAGAAAGTGGCTGGATTCCGGCTTCCATTTTCTGTGGTGGGAACTGCCTGAAGAGTTAAATCACCCCTTGGTAATAAAGTCCAAGTATGGTTGAAATGAGAAGTTCCTTTTACGTTTTTCTCAGGTGTTGCTGGACGTCCGGGTTCCACGCCCCTGCCTGGTGGCAGCATAGGCAGCACTAGAGTGGGCCCCACCTTCACCAGCCCTGGGCGCGAAGCAGGTAAATTGAGTTCCCAATAAAGGATCGCCTCGATGGCTCAGCAACTGGTGTCAGGCAATGCTGCTCAGTACAGTAGTTGACAGACTAAAAGACACCTGACCCGTTACCTTGAGAGGTGATAGCCCCTATAGGCTTTGGCAGCTGCTGTTTGGTTTTGGTGGTGGTGGTGGTGGTGGTGGTGTTGTACTTGCCGTACGTGTTGTACTTGTTGTCGTTGTTGTTGTCGTTTTCACCCTGAAGAGAAAGGCACAAGGGACAGAGGCTTCAGAGCAGGCCACACCAAGAAATGATTCAAAGGCCATGTCTTCCATGGCTTCATTGCACCCGTAGTCCTGCATTTCAAGTCAGGACCAATTGCACGGCATTCGATACTGGGGGTCCAGTGTCAGTGCTTGGTCAGCCGGTGGCTTTGGGCATAAGTTCACTAGCGTTTATATATGAAAGATTCCCATAGTCAATGACCCTTCTGTGGCCCACTGAACTTTCGGGGGTACGCTCAAAGGTAAAACAGGGGACTCCAATCCCACTGACACCATGGCAGATGGGTACCTTTCTTCGGAAGAAGGAGGAAAATAATGAAAGGTCTGTCTCAAAAGCGGCAGAGGCACGATTAGAACCCAGAACCCTTAGCCTCCTCTGGAATGGCTCCGCGGCTCTGGGATGTGTGCATAAGAGCATGCATCCAAGAAAAGCCAAGGAGAATATGCTTCTCTGTGTGCATCGTGGACTGCATTTCAAGTCCTGTTGGTTTCCAGAAGAAAACAGGAGGGCCATTGTGCAAGCATGGGTGATTTTGCTTCAAAGCAAAGAAGCCCGAGTTCACGCCTTCCCCATAGGCAGTCAGTCACTAGTTCCAAGTCCCTGTCCAGTTTCCTCTCCTCGGAGTCCCATTGGCCTGGGCCTTCGCTCAGCCGTTGCACGTGTTCCACCGAATACCTGCAGTCGTGCACGTAGCTCACCTTCCTGTGAGCCGGAAGGGTTCCAAGTGTGGCTGTGAGACCAGAGCATCCACATCTCCTGGGAACTTTGTAGGAAGGCCAGTGTTCAGGCCCACCTGCCCAGAACCAGAAGCTTTGGAGGAGGAGCCCGGCAAAGTGTCTGAACAAGCACTCAAAGCACCCGATGCGTATGACGGTTGAGGACATTTCCACTCTTTCGCCACGTCCCTCCCAACTAACGCTTAGTCAATACCCCAACCCAGGGAACTTCCAAAAATTCCACTTGTGCCCCTGTCACTCCACTCCTTGGAATCCGTCCGTGGTTCTGATCGCTTTCAGGATGAATCAAAAGTCCATCCCGTACCGTCAGAAATCGTTGCTTTAGTACACACAGTGGGACTTCCCCTTACGTATTTATTGGCAGACCCATGGCCCGATTTTCTTTTCCTACATTTGTGTTCCCCTAGCAAATTTCCGGATTTAAAGTTTTTGTCGTAGACAGTTTCTGGGCAGGACTTCCTGAGCGCATGACCATAATATGTTCAAAGATCACGTGTACAGCAGCCCAAACCAAGAAACTGGTTGTGCTTCCAATGAGACTAGTGAATTCCCTGAAGTGTGATGGGAAAGACCACTTAGTGTCTATTTCCACACATCCGGGTCCGAGTTCTTGGGGAATGATGACAAGTCAATCAGCTCCGTCTTTGGGCTGTCGTCAGGCCAGAATAGGGACAGGGGCTTGCAGCAGGGCTCCTCCCCGTTTGGTCCACCAAGGAGTGCCATCCAGAAGTGTGTGTTCATGCTGTGGTAAGAACTGAGTAGCGACTTGACACAGGGGTTTTGTCAAAAGGGTGTTGAGTCAAAGCCTATGTTCTCTTTGCGTTTGCTGTGTAAAATGTCATTTGTCGACCTTTAGGGCCCTTTCCCAAAGCCTCCAAATCGGGCCGATGGGAAATTGTAGAGCATTGCTGTCCTGGCACAGATGCTCTGCGAAGCACCGTTAGAGTCGAAAGTCCAGGGTGAGACTGCCTGGGTTTGGCTCCTGGATCTGCTGCCCACTACGTGGGTGACCTGGAGCAGGTCACTGAGCCCCGTCGGTTAAATGGGAATGCTAACACTGCCGACTCGTGAGGGCTTCTGTCAGAGTAAATGAATTGATTTCAGTGCAGGGTAATTTTGAGCGTGCTGTATCTTTTCCGGAGGAACCGGCAGCCCTACTGCAGCACCCAGAGGAGG
>NW_022592547.1:2488-3300 GCF_004348235.1 Phoca vitulina
ATTATGGAGAGTCCCGGAGCTGACCTTTCAGACGTGTATATTGAGTAAAAGGGCATCCGCTCAGGGCAAATGGCAAAATGATTTCTTGTATAGGACGTGACGTGATCCTTCAAGTAATCAGAAAAGCTTAGTAGGAGCGGGGAACGTTTATTTATGATTTTATTTAAATCATTCAGTCCATTACGAGATGCAAACTCAACAAGGTAAAAATAATACAGTGAATTAGATTATTTTACCCACGTTTCTCATGGGGTAAGAATAAATGGACACGGTCACTTTGACACTTTTTGGAGTGGATTGCTCCCTCGTAGTGCACGGAGCTATGACTATTTCGGCAGAGGCAGCTCTTCCTAGGAGCAGCTATATCTTGGCGACAGAGAAGGTGAGACGCAGGAATGACAATATCGAGTACTGTAGGCACGTAAGTTCATTTGTGAGTGAAAGACAGAAAAATCAAGCGTACTGGCCCTGGTTATGGACGGCAAAATGAAGGAGAAGAGTAATGCTTCATCAGTTTTGACAGTTGAAGTGTGAAGGAAAGTGGATCCTTCTATATTCCTGTCAGTAATAGCTTCCCCGTATTGTGATCACTGGATCAACCCGTTTAGACTTCTATCTCCCGCAGGTCATTTGCGGCCAGGGGGTGGGGGGTTGGGTGGGGGTGGGGGTGGGGGTGGGGGGCCAGCTACGGTCAAATAACCCAAGTGGGATGTACTCCAATCCTGCCATCTGCAAAGGAGTTTAGAGAAGTCTTTGGACCCTGTTTAAACATGGGTCCTTGAGATCCTCTTCCCAATATAAAGTGAGCCTGT
>NW_022592548.1:0-3327 GCF_004348235.1 Phoca vitulina
AAGCTTTAAGTTGCTTACTGTAGAGTATAACGGTCATAAGTCACCCATGAAGTCAGTACTTGAGCAACAATCATAATGAGAAAGTGCTCAGGTTACAGGAATTTATACTTAATTATATTTGAGAGAAAACATCTGGAAAAGAAACATGATACGGTATTAGAATTCAAAATTCAGTTTTTAAAATAAATAGAGTAATAGATCATGTGGGAATTCAAAAGTAGGTTATTTGTGATTTAAATGCAAACCACTTGGTCCTCTGGTGTTTAGTAAATGTTTCTGCTGGGGGGGCTACTGTTCAAAACACATAGATTTTTAATTATTTGGTATGCTGACTCCAGGACTATATTGAGGCGTAAAAAAGTAAGTAAAATATCTAACAGGGGTCTGGCTCTCCCCCTTTCTCTATGAAGTGTTCATGTTCCAAAATGAGTAGTCTTTGTAATTCTTGCAGACTGCAGTTAATTAATTATCTCATGGTTGGAACACATTAAGTTTCTTGTTTGTAACAATAATGTGTAGAGTGATATTCTGGCTCCACACCTCTTTAATTCCATTTGCAAACTGATTAGCAAAACCCTTTCGGAAATCCAATTCTGCACCACAGCTGGCATATACGTGTAGCCCTTCACAGACAAGGGGGACGGCAGGGATTCCTGCTGCCCGTAGCCCTTATGTCATCAGGATGATGGGACATATCTGGCCATGTGAAGTTGAGGGATTAAAGCTGGGACCTAAAAGAGGTAAATCAGAGAGGGGTGGCCATGTGTAAACCATCACTCTTCATACTTCTAAGTGTCCTCTTCAAAGGCATTCCTCAGCCAGTGCTACTGGAACTACACAGAAATCGTTAAACTCTCTTTGCTAGTGAAGTTCAATTCTGGTATCAGCTATACTGTCATTTAATCTTCCCTCAGTCTGTTATTAAAACTTCTCAAAACCTGGACTCCCCATCTCCTGTCTTATCTGCTCTGCTTATGTATTACCCTGCATCTGCTTCCACAGCAGTGGACTCACGGAGGCAAGTCTGACAAGTTCTGCCATGACCTGATTAGTTCTGATACCCAAGGCATCATTCACCCACATAATACATTCTCTGCATTCCCATCTCCGCATTCCCCTCTGATTCATGGTGACATGATTTCCATGAATAGGGATTCCTTGTCTCTTTTCTTCACTCAGGTGATCAGTAACTATTTTGAACTTGCTTAAGAATTAAGAAGTTCATTACCAATCTCACTAGTGGCTATTTACCCAAAAATTACAAAACACTAATTCAAACGGACATATGCATCTCTATGTTTATTGCAACATTATTTACAATAGCCAAATTATGGAAGCAGCCCATTTCAATCAATGAATGGATAAAGAAGAGGTGGTATACACACACACACACACACACACACACACACACACACACAGAGAGAGTAATATTCAACTGTATTACTCATATGTGGAATTTAGGAAACAAATGAGCAAAGGGAAAAAAAAAGAGAGAAACTAATCAAGAAACAGACTCTTAACTACAGAGAACAAACTGCTGATTATCAGAGGGGAGGTAGTTAGGGATATGGGTGAAACAGGTGATGGGGATTAAGGAGTGCACTTATCATGATAAAAAAAAAGGATATACATAAATTTTTAAAAAAAGTTTACTACCACAATTATTCCTGCCATCTGTTATTCCTTCCCTCCCTCTTACCTTCTGTATGTGCTGTATACTAAAATGAAGACAAAGTCTTTAAATACAGTAAAAATTTTGAGCACCTACTCTGTGCTCATGTACGTGAGGCAACTCACATGTTATTTCATTTAATGGACGCAACACTCCATAACAGAGATCATTAACCCAAGTTAACAGATGAGGACTTTAGGGTCCAGAGTGGTTAAATCACTTGCCCAAAGTCACAAAGCCAGCAGGGGTGAAATGAGAGTCTAAGGTCTGATTTATTGGCTTCAGCTTCCCATAACTGATCCCTAACTTTCTATATTGGCTATTCATTCAACACTCTCTAAAATATCACTACAAAGATTATTTTTATTAACTGATGTTCTAATTTTAAATCACTAAATTTTCTATTAATTATAGATGTATTTTAATATTATATAGAAGTATAATTCCTATACTTGAAATAGCCCAGTGATGGGTATTAAGGAGGGCACATATTGCATGGAGCTCTGGATGTTATACGAAAACAATGGATCGTGGATCACTACATCAAAAACTAATGATGTATTGTATGGTGACTAACATAACAACAACAAAAAAAGGACAAAGTTAAAAAAAAAACCCAAAAAAAACAAATACTATTTGTATGAAATTCAGACTTCTTTGTATAATATACAAATAAAGATTTGTATATTTTCCAAAGCCCTGAAAATTTCTACTCTTACAAAAAACATTTATGTAAGGTTTGCTCCTTATTATTCTTCTATCTTCTTGAATGTGCCCCAGAACTTTTCTTTCTCCTTTCCTCATTTGGAATATTTGATTAGCACATATTAACCTGTTTCCTAAAGTTCCCCATTCTAGCCTCCTACAACTGTGTCTAGTTTGACATAGAAAACTATTACAAGTTCATATAAATCTATTCTAAAGGCATATGTTGGTCTATAGTCCAGACAAAAATAATAAATAACACTGACTTGCCATTATGTGCCTTTTATAAAACTCTATGCACTGTTTCTGGTAAAAAAAAAAAAAAAAAAAAGATAGATATGATATATATGTATATCATTACTGAAAAGAAAATAAAACACCTTGGCAAAGTACAAATATCATATAAAACAGTAACACAGTGTGCTAAATATCAAGATAAAAAACTTACACTGAATCCACAAGTTTCCTGATTAGAGCAATTATATTCAATCTTCTTGGCTTTTCTTCATGTTTCTCTGTCTTTTGTTCCACTTTTGCATATGCTGCTTCTGGTGAATAAGAATGTGTGGGAATTTCTTCCTTCCCTACAATAAACCTAAAGAAAAGAGCACAATGTGAGGCATTTTCACCTTTAAAAAATAAAAGGAAAAAGACAATAAGGAAAAAAAACCCAACCTGATTCTGTTAATATACAAATACATTTTGGAGAGTACCTTATCATTTGAAATAATGTTTTTCAAAATTTAAATAAAATCTTATCCTTTATAAGAAAATGCTGACAGCCATTTCTTTAATAATGCAATAAATTCTTCTATTAAGTTTTCTATTTTAGTTCCAGCATAGTTAACATACAGTGTTATATTAGTTTCAGGTGCATAATACACTGACTCAACATTATTCAGTGTTTATCAAGATAAGTGTACTATTAATCTCCTTCACCTATTTCACCC
>NW_022592549.1:0-2387 GCF_004348235.1 Phoca vitulina
AAGTGGGGAGTCGTGTTCTGGCTTCTTCCGGGGCCTGGGTCTCACAAGGAAAATGGTTTTCGGCTCACTTGCAGTGCGCTCACGCATGCACACAGCAAAATGCGTCCACCCTGAGGCATGGCTCTTTTAGCCGAAGCAGGAATTCCCTACAGAGTTGTTCCTTTGACTTAGGTGGTTGGCTTATGGCCTGCAGGCACCCCCGGGGCAAGGGTACTAGCCTCATAAACCAGAGGTGACTTGAGAGCTGCCTTCCGCACCGGCCTGTTTCTCACTCCATTTCACGTCTGGGACCCTTTGCCCGGTCTCTCGTACACGAGCAGTGTCAAATTCCTCCTGCTTCAGGAATGGCAATGTTAACTCAAGCGCAGTCACTCTATAGGATTGATTCTTGGTGTTAGTAGCCTGGTAACTAGGCATCCAGGCACACAGGGTACAGCAGTGCTAATCTCCTCAAACAAGAGGTGAGTCGACAGCAGCCTTCCTTCCAGGCCTGCTTCTCACTCCGAGTTACGTTTAGGTTCCATTTCTCATGCTTTCACAAACACACACAATAGATGAAGTTCACGCTCAGGAAGGGCGATCTTTGCTGAGGCACGGGTTCTCTACAGTTTTGTTCCTTTGCATTGCGTGGATGGCACTGAGGACTCCACGCACACACGGGAGAGCCGATCTAGTTTCCCGAAACAAGAGTTGAGTCGATAGGTGCCTTCTGCCCATGCTTATTTCTCCCTCCGAATTCTGCTGGGACTCCTTCCCCAGGTTTGCAGTCAAGCAGACTTGAAAATGCTGCCACCCTGTGGAGAGGCGAATGAGCTGAAGCTGGGGTTCTTGACCGGCTTCTTTCTGCCAAATCAGTGTGGAGCCCTTAGCATTCCTATGCACACATGGAGCCAAAGTGTTAGCTTCAGGTAAGAAGAGCTGAGTCGAGAGGAGCCTTCTGGCCCGGACTCCTTCTCCCTCGGTTTCACGTAAGGAACCCGTTCCTCAGGCTCTCACCCACGGTAGCCTGGAAAGTGCTTCCTCCCTCAGAGAGGTGGATGGTAGCTAAAGCACGGTTTCTCTACCGTGTTGTTTCTTCCATGAAGAACGCTAGCGATTAGACTTCCATGCAAATGTGGGGCTGCCGTGCTAGCTTGGTCAAACACATGGGGAGTCGTGTTCTGCCTTTCGCTGGGGCCTGAGTCTCACTCGCAAAAAGCTTTGGACTCCCTTGCAGTGCTCTCACGCACGCCCACAACAAAATGCTGCCACCCTCCGGAGCAGCTGTTTTACCTGAAGCACAGGCTCTCAACCGAGTTTTTCCTTCAAGTTAGGTGGCTGAGTTTAAGCCTGCGCACACACCCTGGGCAACGGTACTAGCCCCATAACCGTGATGTGAGTTGAGAGCTGCCTTCTGTACCGGCCTGTCTCTCCCCCGATATTACGATATTGAAACCGTCCCCAGGCTCTCAGCCACAGTACACCCTAAACTGCTTGGGCCGCAGAGAGGTGGACGGTAGCTAAAGCACGGTTTCTCTACAGTGTTGTTTCTTCGTGTTAGAAAGCTAGCTATTAGACTTCCATTCAAAAGTGGGGCCGCAGTACTAGTTTCCTGGAGCAAGTGGGGAGTCGTGTTCTGGCTTCTTCCGGGGCCTGGGTCTCACAAGGAAAATGGTTTTGGACTCACTTGCTGTGCACTCACGCATGCACACCACACAATGCGTCCATCCTGAGGCATGGTTATTTTAGCTGAAGCAGGAATTCCCTACAGAGTTTTTCCTTTCAGTTAGGTGGTTGGATTATGGCCTGCAGGCACCCCCAGGGCAAGGGTACTAGCCTCATAAACAAGAGGTGAGTTGAGAGCTGCCTTCCGCACCGGCCTGTTTCTCACTCCATTTCACGTATGGGACCCTTTCCCCGGTCTCTCATACACGAGCACTATACAACTCCTGCGGCTTCAGGAACGGCAATGTTAGCTAAAGCGCAGTAACACTACAGCATTGATTCTTGGTATTAGTAGCCTGGTGGGCGAATGAGCTGCAGCTGGGATTCTTTACAGGCTTGTTTCTTCCCAGTCAGTGTGGAGCACATAGCATTCCAAGCACACATGGAGCAGTAGTGTTAGCTTCAGGTAGCAAGAGCTGAGTCCAGAGGTGCCTTCTGCCCGGACCTATTTCTCCCTTGGTTTCACGTATGGAACCCGTTCCCCAGGCTCTCAGCCACGGTACTCCGTGTAATGCTTCCTCCGTCTAGAGGTCGACGGTAGCTAAAGCACGGTTTCTCTACAGTGTTGTTTCTTCGAGTTAGAACACTAGCTGTTAGACTTCCATGCAAAAGTGGGGCTGCCGTGCTAGCGTGATGAAACACATGGGGAGTCGTGTTCTGCCTTTCGCTGGGGCCTGAGTCTC
>NW_022592549.1:2397-3299 GCF_004348235.1 Phoca vitulina
AGCTTTGGACTCCCTTGCAGTGCTCTCACGCACGCACACAACAAAATACTGCCACCCTCAGGAGCGGCTGTTTTACCTGCAGCACAGGCTCTCAACGGAGTTTTTCCTTCGAGTCAGGTGGCTGTGTTTAAGCCTGCACACACACCCTGGGCAAGTACTAGCCCCATAACCATGATGTGGATTGCGAGCTGCCTTCTTTACCGGCCTGTCTCTCCCCCGATATTACGATATTGAAACCGTCCCCAGGCTCTCAGCCACAGTACACCCTAAACTGCTTCGCCCACAGAGAGGTCGACTGTAGCTAAAGCACGGTTTCTCTACAGTGTTGTTTCTTCGAGTTAGAACGCTAGCTATTAGACCTCCATGCAAAATTGGGGCCCCAGTGCTGGCTTCACGAAATAAGTGAGGAGTCGTGTGCTGCCTTCTGCAGCTGCCTGAGGCTCCCTCCAAATTAGGTTTGCGACTCCCTTGCAGTGCTCTCACGCACACACACAAAAGAAGCTTCCACCCTCAGGAGCAGCTGTTTTAGCTGAAGCACAGATTATGTACTGAGTTTTTCTTTCGAGTGAGGTGGTTGTGTTTAAGCCAGCACCCACCCACGGGGCAACGGAACTAGCCCCATAACCATGTAGTGAGTTTAGAGCTGCCTTATGTACCGGCCTCTCTCTCCCCCGATATTACGAAATGGAAACCGTCCCCAGGCTCTCAGCCACAGTACACCCTAAACTGCTTCGCCCACAGAGAGGTCGACGGTAGCTAAAGCACGGTTTCTCTACAGTGTTTTTTCTCCGAGTTAGAAAGCTAGCTATTAGACTTCCATGCAAAAGTGGGGCCGCAGTACTAGCTTCATAGAGCAAGTGGGGAGTCGTGTTCTGGCTTCTTCCGGGGCCTGGGTCTCACAA
>NW_022592550.1:0-2642 GCF_004348235.1 Phoca vitulina
CTTCCAGGTTATCTAATTTGCTGGCATAGAGTTGCTCATAATATGTTCTTATAATTGTTTGTATTTCTTTGGTGTTGGTTGTGATCTCTCCTCTTTCATTCATGATTTTGTTGATTTGGGTCATTTCTCTTTTCTTTTTGATAAGTCTGGCCAGGGGCTTATCAATCTTGTTAATTCTTTCAAAGAACCAGCTCCTAGTTTCGTTGATCTGTTCTACTGTTCTTTTGGTTTCTATTTCATTGATTTCTGCTCTGATCTTTATTATTTCTCTTCTCCTGCTGGGTTTAGGCTTTATTTGCTGTTCTTTCTCCAGCTCCTTTAGGTGTAGGGTTAGGTTGTGTACTTGAGACCTTTCTTGTTTCTTGAGAAAGGCTTGTATTGCTATATACTTTCCTCTTAGGACTGCCTTTGCTGTATCCCAAAGATTTTGAATAGTTGTGTTTTCATTTTCATTGGTTTCCATGAATTTTTTTAATTCTTCTTTAATTTCCTGGTTGACCCATTCATTCTTCAGTAGGATGCTCTTTAGCCTCCATGTATTTGAGTTCTTTCCGACTTTCCTCTTGTGATTGAGTTCTAGTTTCAAAGCATTGTGGTCTGAAAATATGCAGGGGATGATCCCAATCTTCTGGTACCGGTTGAGACCTGATTTATGACCTAGGATGTGATCTATTCTGGAGAATGTTCCATGGGCACTAGAGAAGAATGTGTATTCCGTTGCTTTGGGATGGAATGTTCTGAATATGTCTGTGAAGTCCATTTGGTCCAGTGTGTCATTTAAAGTCTTTATTTCCTTGTTGATCTTTTGCTTAGACGATCTGTCCATTTCAGTGAGGGGGGTGTTAAAGTCCCCCACTATTATTGTATTGTTGTCAATGTGTTTCTTTGCTTTTGTTATTAATTGCCTTATATAATTGGCTGCTCCCATGTTAGGGGCATAGATATTTACAATTGTTAGATCTTCTTGTTGGATAGACCCTTTAAGTAGGATATAGTGTCCTTCCTCATCTCTTATTACAGTCTTTGGTTTAAAATCTAATTTGTCTGATATAAGGATTGCCACCCCAGCTTTCTTTTGGTGTCCATTAGCATGGTAAATGGTTTTCCACCCCCTCACTTTCAATCTGGGGGTGTCTTTGGGTCTAAAATGAGTCTCTTGCAGACAGCATATCGATGGGTCTTTTTTTTTAATCCAATCTGATAGCCTGTGTCTTTTGATTGGGGCATTTAGCCCATTTACATTCAGGGTAACTATTGAAAGATAGGAATTCAGTGCCATTGTATTGCCTGTAAAGTGACTGTTACTGTATGTTGTTTGTGTTCCTTTCTGGTCTATGTTGCTTTTAGGCTCTCTCTTTTCTTAGAGGACCCCTTTCAATATTTGTTGTAGGGCTGGTTTCGTGTTTGCAAATTCCTTTAGTTTTTGTTTGTCCTGGAAGCTTTTTATCTCTCCTTCAATTTTCAATGACAGCCTAGCTGGATATAGTATTCTTGGCTGCATATTTTTCTCATTTAGTGCTCTGAATATGTCCTGCCAGTCCTTTCTGGCCTGCCAGGTCTCTGTGGATAAGTCTGTTGCCAATCTAATGTTTCTACCATTGTAGGTTACATATCTCTTCTCCCGAGCTGCTTTCAGGATTTTCTCTTTGTCTCTGAGACTCGTAAGTTTTACTATTAGATGTCGGGGTGTTGACCTATTTTTATTGATTTTGAGAGGGGTTCTCTGTGCTTCCTGGATTTTGATGCCTGTTTCCTTCCCCAAATTAGGGAAGTTCTCTGCTATAATTTGCTCCATTATACCTTCTGCCCCTCTCTCTCTTTCTTCTTCTTCTGGGATCCCAATTATTCTAATGTTGTTTCGTCTTATGGTATCGTTTATCTCTCGAATTCTGCCCTCGTGATCCAGTAGTTGTTTTTCTCTCTTTTTCTCAGCTTCTTTATTTTCCATCATTTGGTCTTCTATCTCACTGATTCTTTCTTCTGCCTCATTTATCCTAGCGGTTAGCGCCCCCATATTTGATTGCACCTCATTGATAGCCTTTTTGATTTCTACTTGATTCGATTTTAGTTCTTTTACTTCTCCAGAAAGGGTTTCTCTAATAACTTCCATGTTTTTTTCAAGCCCAGCTAGTATCTTTAAAGTGATGATTCTGAACTCTAGATCTGACATCGTACTAATGTCCGTATTGAGTAGGTCCCTGGCAGTCGGTACTACCTCTTGTTCTTTTTGTTGAGGTGATTTTTTCCGTCTTGTCATTTTGTGCAGAGGAGAATAGATTAATGAGAGAACAAAATGCTAGCAGGGTAACAACGTCCCCAGAAAATATACTCTAAACAAATCAGAAAAGACCTGAAGCAGTGGGAAAAGAAAGGGAAAGAGAGAAAAAAGAAAAGGAAAGAAAAAAAGAAAAAAGAAAAAGATAAAGATAAAAACAAACAAAAGCAGAACAAAACAAAACAAAACAAAAACAGAATGTGATCAAATATGATCAGGCTGGATTATAGATCAGTGCCACACACTAGATTTTGGGTGTATTTTCGTCTGTTAAAAGAAAGTCCCTCCCAAAATTTTAAAGAAAGAAAAACTTATATATGTACAAAAATAAGGGTTGATATGATGAAGGGATGGAATATGACTGTAA
>NW_022592550.1:2742-3007 GCF_004348235.1 Phoca vitulina
AAAAAAGAAAGAAGAGGATTAAAAAAAAAAAAGAAAGAAAGAAAAAAGGGAGAGAATGTGATCAGGCAGGGGAGTAGAAAAAAACCATACACTAGAGATTTAGAGTATATTTTGATCTGTTAGAAGAAACTATCTCAAGATTTTAAAGAGAGAACAACTTATATATATATGCCAAAAATACGGGTAACTACTATGAAGGGATAGAATATGACTTTAAAAATGAAAAATAAAAATGTTTTTTTTTTTAAAAAAGGGATTGATAAGA
>NW_022592550.1:3107-3296 GCF_004348235.1 Phoca vitulina
AAAAAAAAAAAAGAAAAAAGGAAAAAAGAAAAAAAGACAGTTAAAAAAAATAATTAACTTTGAAAGACTAAAGAATCATGGTAAAAAAGCCATGAATTCTATGTGCAGTATTCCCCTAGCGCTGGAGTTCTGCCGTTCTCACTGATCGGTAAACTTGGTCTTGGCTGGCTGTTTTCGCTGATCTTCTGG
>NW_022592551.1:0-3293 GCF_004348235.1 Phoca vitulina
GAAGCAGTCATCAAAAATCTCCCAAAACACAAAAGCCCAGGGCCAGATGGCTTCCCAGGGGAATTCTACCAAACATTTCAAGAAGAATTAATACCTATCCTTCTGAAACTGTTCCAAAAAATAGAAATGGAAGGAAAACTTCCAAACTCATTTTATGAGGCCAGCATTACCTTGATCCCAAAACCAGACAAAGACCCCATCAAAAAGGAGAATTACAGACCAATATCCCTGATGAACATGGATGCAAAAATTCTCACCAAAATACTAGCCAATAGGATCCAACAGTACATTAAAAGGATTCTTCACCACGACCAAGTGGGATTTATCCCTGGGCTACAAGGTTGGTTCAACATCCGCAAATCAATCAACGTGATACAATACATTAGCAAAAGAAAGAACAAGAATCATATGATCCTCTCAATAGATGCAGAAAAAGCATTTGACAAAGTACAGCATCCTTTCTTGATCAAAACTCTTCAGAGTATAGGCATAGAGGGTACATACCTCAATATCATAAAAGCCATCTATGAAAAACCTACAGCGAATATCATTCTCAATGGGGAAAAACTGAGAGCTTTCCCCCTAAGGTCAGGAACGCGGCAGGGATGTCCACTATCACCACTGCTATTCAACATAGTATTGGAAGTCCTAGCCACAGCAATCAGACAACAAAAAGAAATCAAAGGCATCCAAATTGGCAAAGAAGAAGTCAAACTCTCACTCTTTGCAGATGATATGATACTTTATGTGGAAAATCCCAAAGACTCCACCCCAAAACTGCTAGAACTCATACAGGAATTCAGTAAAGTGGCAGGATATAAAATCAATGCACAGAAGTCAGTGGCATTCCTATACACCAACAACAAGACAGAAGAAAGAGAAATTAAGGAGTCGATCCCATTTACAATTGCACCCAAAACCATAAGATACCTAGGAATAAATCTAACCAAAGAGGCAAAGGATCTGTACTCAGAAAACTATAAAATACTCATGAAAGAAATTGAGGAAGACACAAAGAAATGGAAAAACGTTCCATGCTCATGGATTGGAAGAACAAATATTGTGAAGATGTCAATCCTACCTAGAGCAATCTACACATTCAATGCAATCCCCATCAAAATACCATCCACTTTCTTCAAAGAAATGGAACAAATCATCCTAAAATTTGTATGGAACCAGAAAAGACCCCGCATAGCCAGAGGAATGTTGAAAAAGAAAAGCAAAGCTGGCGGCATCACAATTCCAGACTTCCAGCTCTACTACAAAGCTGTCATCATCAAGACAGTATGGTACTGGCACAAAAACAGACACATAGATCAATGGAACAGAATAGAGAGCCCAGAAATGGACCCTCAACTCTATGGTCAACTAATCTTTGACAAAGCAGGAAAGAATGTCCAATGGAAAAAAGACAGTCTCTTCAACAAATGGTGTTGGGAAAATTGGACAGCCACATGCAGAAGAATGAAACTGGACCATTTCCTTACACCACACACAAAAATAGACTCCAAATGGTTGAAAGACCTCAATGTGAGACAGGAGTCCATCAAAATCCTAAAGGAGAACACAGGCAGCAACCTCTTCGACCTCAGCCGCAGCAACTTCTTCCTAGAAACATCACCAAAGGCAAGGGAAGCAAGGGCAAAAATGAACTATTGGGACTTCATCAAGATAAAAAGCTTTTGCAAAGCAAAGGAAACAGTCAACAAAACCAAAAGACAACTGACAGAATGGGAGAAGATATTTGCAAATGACATATCAGATAAAGGGCTAGTATCCAAAATCTATAAAGAACTCATCAAACTCAACACCAAAAGAACAAAGAATCCAATCAAGAAATGGGCAGAAGACATGAACAGACATTTTTCCAAAGAAGACATCCAAATGGCCAACAGACACATGAAAAAGTGTTCAATATCGCTCGGCATCAGGGAAATCCAAATCAAAACCTCAATGAGATACCACCTCACACCAGTCAGAATGGCTAAAATTAACAAGTCAGGAAATGACAGATGTTGGCGGGGATGCGGAGAAAGGGGAACCCTCCTACACTGTTGGTGGGAATGCAAGCTGGTGCAGCCACTCTGGAAAACAGTATGGAGGTTCCTCAAAAAGTTGAAAATAGAGCTACCATACGATCCAGCAATTGCACTACTGGGTATTTACCCCAAAGATACAAAAGTAGGGACCCGAAAGGCTACGTGCACCCCGATGTTTATAGCAGCAATGTCCACAATAGCCAAACTGTGGAAAGAGCCAAGATGTCCATCAACAGATGATTGGGTAAAGAAGATGTGGTATATATATACAATGGAATATTATGCAGCCATCAAAAGGAATAAGATCTTGCCATTTGCAACGACGTGGATGGAACTGGAGGGTATTATGCTGAGCGAAATAAGTCAAACAGAGAAAGACATGTATCATATGACCTCCCTGATATGAGGAATTCTTAATCTCAGGAAACAAACTGAGGGTTGCTGGAGTGGGGGGTGGGGTGGGAGGGATGGGGTGACTGGGTGATGGACACTAGGGAGGGTATGTGTTCTGGTAAGCGCTGTGAATTGTGCAAGACTGTTGAATCTCAGATCTGTACCTCTGAAACAAATAATGCAATATATGTTAAGAAAGAAAAAAAGAAGAAGAATATAGCAGGAGGGGAAGAATGAAGGGGGGGAAATTGGAGGGGGAGAAGAACCATGAGAGACGATGGACTCTGAAAAACAAACTGAGGGTTCTAGAGGGGAGGGGGTTGGGAGGATGGGTTAGCCTGGTGATGGGTATTGAGGAGGGCACGTTCTGCATGGAGTACTGGGTGTTATGCACAAACAATGAATCATGGAACACTATATCTAAAACTGATGATGTAATGTATGGGGATTAACATAACAATAAAAAAAATTAAAAAAAAAAAAAGAAGTGCACTTGTGATGAACACTGTATGTTGTATGTAAATGTTGAATCACTATATTGTACATCTGAAACTAATATAATGCTGTATGTTAACTATACTGGAATTAAAATTTAAAAACTTAATATAAAAAATAAAAATTAAAAAATTGACAAATTTTTTTGATAGTGACTAAACCATTTCTTATTCCCACCAGCAATGTATGAAGTTTCTAGTTGATCTACATCTTTACTAACACTTGTTCTTGTCTTTTTTATTATAGCCATCCTAGTGTGTTTAAAATAATAATCACATTGTATTTATGATTTACATTCTCCTCATGACTAGTGATAGCGATATATTTTCATCTGCTTATTAATCATTGGCATATTTCCTTTGGTGA
>NW_022592552.1:0-3292 GCF_004348235.1 Phoca vitulina
CAGTGTAGGAGGGTTCCCCTTTCTCCACATCCAAACAACATCTGTCTTTTCCTGACTTGCTAATTTTAGTCATTCTGACTGGTGTGAGGTGGTATCTCATTGAGGTTTGGATTTGGATTTGGATTTCCCTGATACCGAGCAATATTGAGCACTTTTTCATGTGTCTGTTGGCCATTTGGATGTCTTCTTTGGAAAAATGTCTGTTCATGTCTTCTGCCCATTTCTTGCTTGGATTCTTTGTTCTTTGGGTGTTGAGTTTGAGAAGTTCTTTATAGATTTTGGATACTAGCCCTTTATCTGATATGTCATTTGCAAATATCTTCTCCCATTCTGTCGGTTGACTTTTGGCTTTGTTGACTGTTTCTTTTGCTGTGCAAAAGCTTTTTATCTTGATGAAGTCGCAATAGTTCATTTTTGCCCTTGCTTCCCTTGCCTTTGGCGATATTTCTAGGAAGAAGTTGCTGTGGCTGAGGTCGAAGAGGTTGCTGCCTGTGTTCTCCTTTAGGATTTTGATGGACTCCTGTCTCACATTGAGGTCTTTCAACCATTTGGAGTCTCTTTTTGTGTGTGGTATAAGGAAATGGTCCAGTTTCATTCTTCTGCATGCGGCTGTCCAATTTTCCCAACACCATTTGTTGAAGAAACTGTCTTTTTTCCATTGGAGATTCTTTCCTGCTTTGTCGAAGATTAATTGGCCATAGAGTTGAGGGTCCATTTCTGGGCTCTCTACTTTCCATTGATCTATGTGTCTGTTTTTGTGCCAGTACCATACTATCTTGATGATGACAGCTTTGTAATAGAGCTGGAAGTCCGGAATTGTGATGCTGCCAGCTTTGCTTTTCTTTTTCAACATCCTCTGGCTATTCGGGGTCTTTTCTGGTTCCATACAAATTTTAGGATTATTTGTTCCACTTCTTTGAAAAAACTAGATGGTATTTTGATGGGGATTGCATTAAATGTGTAGATTGCTCTAGGTAGCATTGACATCTTCACAATATTTGTTCTTCCAATCCATGAGCATGGAACGTTTTTCCATTTCTTTGTGTCTTCCTCAGTTTCTTTCATGAGTATTTTATAGTTTTTGGAGTACAGATTCTTTGCCTCTTTGGTTAGATTTATTCCTAGGTATCTTATGGTTTTCGGTGCAATTGTAAATGGGATCGACTCCTTAATTTCTCTTTCTTCTGTATTGTTGTTGCTGTATAGGAATGCCACTGACTTCTGTGCATTGATTTTATATCCTGCCACTTTACTGAATTCCTGTATGAGTTCTAGCAGTTTTGGGGTGGAGTCTTTTGGGTTTTCCACATAAAGTATCATATCATCTGCAAAGAGTGAGAGTTTGACTTCTTCTTTGCCGATTCGGATGCCTTTTATTTCTTTTTGTTGTCTGATTGCTGTGGCTAGGACTTCTAATACTATGTTGAATAGCAGTGGTGATAGTGGACATCCCTGCCACATTCCTGACCTTAGGGGGAAAGCTCTCAGTTTTTCCCCATTGAGAATGATATTCGCTGTAGGTTTTTCATAGATGGCTTTTATGATATTGAGGTATGTACCCTCTATCCCTATACTCTGAAGAGTTTAGATCAAGAAAGGATGCTGTACTTTGTCAGATGCTTTTTCTGCATCTCTTGAGAGGATCATATGATTCTTGTTCTTTCTTTTGTTAATGTTTTGTATCACATTGATTGATTTGTGGATGTTGAACCAACCTTGCAGCCCAGGGATAAATCCCACTTGGTCGTGGTGAATAATCCTTTTAATGTACTGTTGGATCCTATTGGCTAGTATTTTGGTGAGAATTTTTGCATACATGTTCATCAAGGATATTGGTCTGTAATTCTCCTTTTTGATGGGGTCTTTGTCTGGTTTTGGGATCAAGGTAATGGTGGCCTCATAAAATGAGTTTGGAAGTTTTCCTTCCATTTCTATTTTTTGGAACAGTTTCAGAAGGATAGGTATTAATTCTTCTTTAAATGTTTGGTAGAATTCCCCTGGGAAGCCATCTGGCCCTGGCCTTTGTTTTTTGGGAGATTTTTGATGACTGCTTCAATGTCCTTAGTGGTTATAGGTCTGTTCAGGTTTTCTCTTTCTTCCTGGTTCAGTTTTGGTAGTTGATACATCTCTAGGAATGCATCCATTTCTTCCAGGTTATCTAATTTGCTGGCATATAGTTGCTCCTAATATGTTCTTATAATTGTTTGTATTTCTTTGGTGTTGGTTATGATCTCTCCTCTTTCATTCATGATTTTGTTGATTTGGGTCACTTCTCTTTTCTTTTTGATAAGTCTGGCCAGGGGTTTATCAATCTTATTAATTCTTTCAAAGAAGCAGCTCCTAGTTTCGTTGATCGGTTCTACTGTTCTTTTGGTTTCTATTTCCTTAATTTCTGCTCTGATCTTTATTATTTCTCTTCTCCTGCTGGGTTTAGGCTTTATTTGCTGTTCTCTCTCCAGTTCCTTTCAGTGTAGGGTTAGGTTGTGTATTTGAGACCTTTCTTGTTTCTTGAGAAAGGATTGTATTGTTATATACTTTCCTCTTAGGACTGCCTTTGCTGCATCCCAAGATTTTGAACAGTTATGTTTTCATTTTCATTGGTTTCCATGATTTTTTTTAATTCTTCTTTAATTTCCTGGTTGACCCATTAATTCTTTAGTAGGATGCTCTTTAGCCTCCATGTATCTGAGTTCTTTCCGACTTTCCTCTTGTGATTGAGTTCTAGTTTCAAAGCACTGTCGTCCGAAAATATGCAGGGAATAATCCCAATCTTTTGGTACTGTTTGAGACCTGATTACTGACCTAGGATGTAATCTATTCTGGAGAATGTTCCATGGGCACTAGAGAACAATGTGTATTCTGTTGCTTTGGGATGGAAGTTCTGAATATGTCTGTGAAGTCCAATTGGTCCAATGTGTCATTTAAAGTCTTTATTTCTTTGTTGATCTTTGGCTTAGATGATCTATTTCAGTGAGGGGGGTGTTAAGTCCCCCACTATTATTGTATTTTTGTTGATGTGTTTCTTTGCTTTTGTTATTAATTGGCTTATATAATTGGCTGCTCCCATGTTAGGGGCATAGATATTTACAATTGTTAGATCTTCTTGTTGGATAGACCCTTTAAGTAGGATATAGTGTCCTTCCTCATCTCTTATTACATGCTTTGGTTTAAAATCTAATTTGTCTGATATAAGGATTGCCACCTCAGCATTCTTTTGGTGTTCATTAGCATGGTAAATGGTTTTCCACCCCCTCACTTTAAATCTGGGAGTGTCTTTGGGTCTAAAATGAGT
>NW_022592553.1:0-3288 GCF_004348235.1 Phoca vitulina
TTATCGAGAGTGAGCACATCAGTTCTCCCTAAAATGTCCTGTACTTATCTTGGAATTCCCCCTCCCTCTTCCCTTCTCCACTCTGTCCCCACATAACTATTGGTCTTTCTCATGTCACCTTAGACTAGCTTTAATTTTGTAGAATTCATAAATAGATAATTGTATCATATGTACTTTCTTTGTAGGGCTTCTTTGGCTCAGCATGAAGCCTTGTGCGTACAACCATGTTGCTGTGTGTATCAGGAATGGTTGGTTTTAATGACTGGCAGCCCTGAAGGCGCAGTCTAGGAAGCACCAGCGAGAGGAGGATCTGAAGCAGCTGAAAGAAGCTGCTTGCTTCAAGGCTCATCCACACACCCTCTTATCCCAGGATCTCTTGGTTCCCAGAAAGAGATACAATCCCTTGCTGTTTAATAACATTCTCTGCTGGCTGTGGAGAAGAGAACCAAGAGGCAGAGTAGGTGGACAGGAGAACGTTGAGGTAGAAGCTCTGAACGTCCTGTCGATGGAAGAGGCCAGGAACTGGGATGAAGAGTAGTGAGGGAGGAACTGGCCAGGCTGCAGAAGAAACCTGTGGACTAGAAAATCCAACGCTTAGGTGCCAGGGTGTGGAACTTACATCATGTTCAGCCTCTGACTGTGCACGTATGTCCCATGGTCTCCCCTAGATTCCACTGCTAACCTCAGCTGTGGGCTGCAGGCTCCACCTGGGAACAGGAGATGCTCTTTACTTCAAACCAGGAACCTTCGTTCTTTGTCACCAGGGCATGGAGAGGACCCATTTCTGCCGCCACACCTCCCCACACCCCACAGAGCATACCTGACACGTATGGACTCTCCTTTTGTTGAGAACTGTTTTCCTACAATACTGAGGCTCATAAGGAGGCCCCACACATGTGTGTCTCCTACTGACTCCAAGTACCTATTTACTTTGAGCCATCGTGGACCTTGACTGTGGGTTTTAACTCTGACTAGAATGTAAGTCTCTGTATCAGGACAGTGCAAATCTATTGCCCCTCTGTCCCCTGCCCAGTTTTGTATTTTAATTAGAAAATAATGACCATGAACCACTAAGTTATTATGTACATCATGTCTTTCCTGAGGAATAATATTGTGTATCAGATTCTGTCCTCTTCTTTGCACAAATTGAATTTAAAGCAAAGGAGACAGGCACTCCATAGGGATGCATTGGGAACTGTATAACCAGGAAGAACACTGTGTGGACCCACAGGAAGCATGGGGCATGCAGCCATGTCATGCTTTGGGGCAGAGCTGTTGTGAAGACACATTCCTCCCTTGTAAGTGCTGATGATAACAGGGAACACCGTGCATTACACACATGCGTCAGTCCTCCTGTAAACTGGAGTGGATGCCAGATATTTGATTCCCCTCCCTGATTATGTCTCATGATGTGTATAACTCTGTTAGCCCCTTTGTAGGTCACTTCTTATTGGGGAAAGTGGGTAGTTTGAGAGGAGGAGTATCCAGGAACTCTGGAAAGCACAGGTTCTGTCCTTAGAGGAACATGTGCTACGAGCGCTTCCTGTCCATCTCTGTTTTGTTAGCTTCCTCGCAGGATCCACTCGGGAAGGCAACCATGTGTTCTTGACCTTCACATAGGCCCGTGCCTTTTTCACTAAATGTGCTTTTTTCTGATCTGCTAAACATCCTCATAAGACTTGGTTCAGCTCAAGGAAAATCTTTCTCAGAAGTGCTTCCTTGACCACCTGGCCTCCTCAGGTAAGGATGCTCACTCACTTCTTTGTGGCTCCCAAATGCTCCCTGTGTGCATCCCCCTCAGAACAGGTCCACCACCAAGGCCCTTGCACTTGTTCACCAGCTAGTAGAGGCAGAGACGACTCCAATTTTCTCCGTCCTCGAATACAGCAGTTATCTTCATCAACTTTGTCCTGTGTATCGCTGGTACAGAGTTCATTCAGTCCATGTTGTGTAGTGTTTTTCCTGTAGACTTGACATGACTGATGAACTCTACTCTTACTCATCACCTGCTCCTGTGCATGGGGATATAACAGCATCCATATTCTGCCCAGGTCAGTTCTAGGCACCTTGTAAGTTAGTAAACCTATCTTACATTCTTTCCACTAGTTCATTCAGTGAACCTTGTGAACAGGCCATTGTAGAGTCAGTGATGATGACAAACAAAGCATGATTTCCAGAGCCCTGAGCCTCCTGAATTCCCACAAACAGATGCAAAATGCAGCCTCTTTTTTCCTTTCCCAGAAATCTAAGGTACAGTTCCATAACTGCTTATGTAATTCATTAACAAATATTTATTTGGTTCTAATTGCCCAAACGATGGCCCTGCTTAGTCCCCGTGAATACAGCAATGAACAGAAATAGAAGAACTTGGCTTCATGGGGCTTACCCATGAGGAGGGAAGACAGACCATAAGCAAGTAACCATCCTCTCTACCTCCACATGGTAAGATTTTCTTGCTGACCCACAGTGGTGTGGAGAATAGGTGGGCATGGGATAGGGACATGGGAATTTGGAATCAGGCAGGTGAGGAGATTCTTGCTGGTGTCCAAGTGAGAGTTGATAGGAGCTCAGTTCAGGGTGGCAGCAGTGAAGGGGTTGGAAATGGTTGGATTCTGAGTATGTCTTGAACTTGTAACTGGCAAGACTTGCTGACTAACTGGCCATAGAGTGAGATAAAGAGGTAGTTAAGGAGGGCATCCAGCTATCAGCCCCAGAGACTGAGGTCTCCATCCTTTGTCCTTTGAGAAGCCCAGTTGCACCCCACTCCTCATATCTCTTGTGAATTCCTGGAGTGTTTTCATTGTGTCTGGTCGTCTCTGGTTTTGCTGTTCCTCTTTCTGTCCATCCTTTGGTCCCCTCTGTATCTGTCTGTCCTTTGTAGCAGCTCCCCTCCAACCCTGTATTAGGTGCTTTCTGATGGTTCATATCCTTCATATATTTCCATCTGGTATCATTTTTGTAATGTATTTTGCCCATGTTCCTTTTTTGGTTGATTCAGGTAGGAGATTACTCAACCATTAGATAGGATGAATACCCCTCATTTTTATTGACATGAATGCAACTGGAGGAGATTATGCTAAGTGAAATAAGTCAAGCATAGACAGACAATTGTCATATGCTTTCACTGATATGTGGAATATAAGGAATAGTATGGAGGACATTGGGAGAAAGAAGGGAAAAATGAAGCAGGGGGAAATTATAGGTGGAGAGAACCATGAGAGAGTAGGACTCTGGGAAACAGACTGAGGGTTTCAGAGGAGAGGAGGGTGAGTGGATGGGTTGGCTGGT
>NW_022592554.1:0-3288 GCF_004348235.1 Phoca vitulina
GAAGTTTCCTTAAATCTGAAGGAACAAAACATTTTTAAAAGTCAACAGTGTTTCGAGTTAAGTCAAGATGGCGGAGGAGTAGGAGACCTGGATTTCGTCTCCTCTCAGGAATTCAGCTGGATAGGGATCAAACCATTCTGAACACCTACAAACTCAACAGGAGATCAAAGAAAAGAAGAGCAACAACTCTCTGAACAGAAAAGCGACCACTTTCTGGAAGGTAGGACGTGCGGAGAAGTGAATCCGAGGCGATATTCGGGAGGATAGACGGCGGGGGAGGGGCCTCCGACGGCCGCTTCTGGCAAGTGATAGAGCCACGGAGCACAAAATCGGAACTTTTAGAGTCTGCTCCGCTGAGGGACGTCACTCTGGTGGCGAAGTGGGGGGTGGAACCCTTGCGGGACAGTGTGGTCTCAGGACCCTCGGGGTCACAGAAAGACCGGGGGTGCCTGATGCGGCAGAGCTCCCAGGTATCGGAGCGGGGAAGCCGGCTGCAGAGACGGAGCCCAGGCGCGGGCTCTTAGCTCGGGGTTCCCATAAACCGTGATCCGGGGCACAGTCGGGCCACTGCTCCTCCAGCAGGGACCCAACAAGCGGCAGATCCGGGGAGACTCACCTTCTTCCCCCGGGAGGAGAGGTGCGGGAGTGCACCGCGGGGATCTGCTGGGTTTGGAGACTCCACCCGGGGTCGGGTGCCAGATAGAAAGGCGCGGTCACAGGCCGGGTGAGCACGGAGTGTGGCCAGAGACCGGGGAGACGGGAGTGACTGACTGCTTTTCTCTGGGGGCTCGCTGAGGAGCGGGACCCTGAGTTCTCGGCTCCTCCGGGGCGGAGACTGGGAGGCCGCCATTTTCTCTCTCCGCCTCCAAAGCTGTACGGAAAGCTCGCAGGGAACAAAAGCTCCGGAGAGCAAACCCGAGCAGATTACTTAGCCCGGACCGGCAAGGGCGGGGCAATTTTGCCTCCGGCAAAGACTTTTGGGAACCACGGCAACAGGCCCCTCCCCCAGAAGATCAGCGAGAACAGCCAGCCAAGACCAAGTTTACTGATCAATGAGAACGGCAGAACTCCAGCGCTAGGGGAACACTGCACATAGAATTCATGGCTTTTTTACCATGATTCTTTAGTCTTTCAAAGTTAATTATTTTTTTTAACTGTCTTTTTTTCTTTTTTCCTTTTTTCTTTTTTTTTGAATTTTTCTTTTTCCCTTTTTCAACCAACATCTTATCAATCCCTTTTTTAAAAAAAAAACATTTTTATTTTTCATTTTTAAAGTCATATTCTATCCCTTCATAGTAGTTACCCGTATTTTTGGCATATATATATAAGTTGTTCTCTCTTTAAAATCTTGAGATAGTTTCTTCTAACAGATCAAAATATACTCTAAATCTCTAGTGTATGGTTTTTTTCTACTCCCCTGCCTGATCACATTCTCTCCCTTTTTTCTTTCTTTCTTTTTTATTTTTTTAATCCTCTTCTTTCTTTTTTCAAACAACTTATCAAATCCTTTTTTAAAATTTTTTATAATTTCCATCTTTACAGTTATAGTCCATCCCTTCATCATATCAACCCTTATTTTTGTACATATATAAGTTTTTCTTTCTTTAAAATTTTGAGAGGGACTTTCTTTTAACAGACCAAAATACACCCAAAATCTAGTGTGTGGCACTGATCTATAATCCAGCCTGATCATATTTGATCACATTCTGTTTTTGTTTTGTTTTGTTTTGTTCTACTTTTGTTTGTTTTTATCTTTATCTTTTTCTTTTTTCTTTTTTTCTTTCCTTTTCTTTTTTTCTCTTTCCCTTTCTTTTCCCACTGCTTCAGGTCTTTTCTGATTTGTTTAGAGTATATTTTCTGGGGACGTTGTTACCCTGCTAGCATTTTGTTCTCTCATTAATCTATTCTCCTCTGCACAAAATGACAAGACGGAAAAAATCACCTCAACAAAAAGAACAAGAGGTAGTACCGACTGCCAGGGACCTACTCAATACGGACATTAGTACGATGTCAGATCTAGAGTTCAGAATCATCACTTTAAAGATACTAGCTGGGCTTGAAAAAAACATGGAAGTTATTAGAGAAACCCTTTCTGGAGAAGTAAAAGAACTAAAATCGAACCAAGTAGAAATCAAAAAGGCTATTAATGAGGTGCAATCAAATATGGGGGCGCTAACTGCTAGGCTAAATGAGGCAGAAGAAAGAATCAGTGAGATAGAAGACCAAATGATGGAAAATAAAGAAGCTGAGAAAAAGAGAGATAAACAACTACTGGATCACGAGGGCAGAATTCGAGAGATAAACGATACCATAAGACGAAACAACATTAGAATAATTGGGATCCCAGAAGAAGAAGAAAGAGAGAGAGGGGCAGAAGGTATAATGGAGCAAATTATAGCAGAGAACTTCCCTAATTTGGGGAAGGAAACAGGCATCAAAATCCAGGAAGCACAGAGAACCCCTCTCAAAATCAATAAAAATAGGTCAACACCCCGACATCTAATAGTAAAACTTACGAGTCTCAGAGACAAAGAGAAAATCCTGAAAGCAGCTCGGGAGAAGAGATATGTAACCTACAATGGTAGAAACATTAGATTGGCAACAGACTTATCCACAGAGACCTGGCAGGCCACAAAGGACTGGCAGGACATATTCAGAGCACTAAATGAGAAAAATATGCAGCCAAGAATACTATATCCAGCTAGGCTGTCATTGAAAATTGAAGGAGAGATAAAAAGCTTCCAGGACAAACAAAAACTAAAGGAATTTGCAAACACGAAACCAGCCCTACAAGAAATCTTGAAAGGGGTCCTCTAAGCAAAGAGAGAGCCTAAAAGCAACATAGACCAGAAAGGAACACAAACAATATACAGTAACAGTCACTTTACAGGCAATACAATGGCACTGAATTCCTATCTTTCAATAGTTACCCTGAATGTAAATGGGCTAAATGCCCCAATCAAAAGACACAGGCTATCAGATTGGATTAAAAAACAAGACCCATCGATATGCTGTCTGCAAGAGACTCATTTTAGACCCAAAGACACCCCCAGATTGAAAGTGAGGGGGTGGAAAACCATTTACCATGCTAATGGACACCAAAAGAAAGCTGGGGTGGCAATCCTTATATCAGACAAATTAGATTTTAAACCAAAGACTGTAATAAGAGATGAGGAAGGACACTATATCATACTTAAAGGGTCTATCCAACAAGAAGATCTAACAATTGTAAATATCTATGCCCCTAACATGGGAGCAGCCAATTATATAAGGCAATTAATAACAAAA
>NW_022592555.1:0-3284 GCF_004348235.1 Phoca vitulina
AACCCGTCCCCAGGCTCTCACCCACAGTACACCCTAAACTGCTATCTCCCACACAGAGGTCGACGGTAGCTAAAGCACGGTTTCTCTTCAGTGTTGTTTCTCCGAGTTAGAACGCTTGCTATTAGACTTCCCTGCAAAAGTGGGGCCGCAGTGCTAGCTTCAGGAAACAAGTGGGGAGTCGTGTTCTGCCTTCTGCTGGGGCCTGAGTCCCACACGGAAAATGGTTCTGCACTCAGTTGCAGTGCGCTCACGCATGCACACAGCAAAATGCGTCCACCCTCCGGCATGGCTACTTTAGCCGAAGCAGGAATTCTCTACAGAGTTGTTCCTTTGAGTTAGGTGGTTGGCTTTAGGCCTGCCGGCACACCCGGGGCAAGGGTACTAGCCTCATAAACAAGAGGTGAGTTGAGAGCTGCCTTCCGCGCCGGCCTGTTTCTCACTCCATTTCACGTATGGGACCCTTTCCCCGGGCTCTCATACACGAGCACTGTCAAATTCCTCTGGCTTCAGGAACGGCAATGTTAACTAAAGCGCAGTAACTCTATAGCATTGATTCTTGGTGTTAGTAGCCTGGTAAGTAGGCATCCAGGCACACAGGGTACAGCAGTGCTAATCTCCTAAAACAAGAGGTGAGTCCACCGCAGCCTTCCTTACAGGCCTGCTTCTCACTCCGAGTTACGTTTAGGTTCCACTTCTCATGCTTTCCCGAAAACACACAATCGGGGAAGTGCATGCTCAGGAAGGGCGATCTTTGCTGACGCACGGGTTCTCTACAGTTTTGTTCCTTTGCATTGGGTGGATGGCACTTAGGACTCCACGCACACACGGGAGAGCTGATCTAGTTTCCTGAAACAAGAGTTGAGTCGATAGGTGCCTTCTGCCCATGCTTATTTCTCCCTCCGAATTCTGCTGGGACTCATTCCCCAGGTTTGCACTCAAGCAGAGTTGAAAATGCTGCCACCCTGTGGAGAGGCGAATGAGCTGAAGCTGGGATTCTTGACCGGCTTCTTTCTGCCAAATCAGTGTGGAGCACTTAGCATTCCTATGCACACATGGAGCAGTAGTGTTAGCTTCAGGTAACAAGAGCTGAGTCGAGAGGTGCCTTCTGGGCCGGACTTCTTCTCCCTCGGTTTCACGTAAGGAACCCGTTCCCCAGGCTCTCACCCACGGTAGCCTGGAAAGTGCTTCCTCCCTCAGAGACGTGGATGGCAGCTAAAGCACGATTTCTCTACCGTGTTGTTTCTTCGAGTTAGAACGCTAGCGATTAGACTTCCACGCAAAAGTGGGGCCGCAGTGCTAACTTCATGAAACAAGTGGGGAGGCGTGTCCTCCCTTCTCCCAGGGCCTGAGTCTCACACGGAAAATGGTTTGGGACTCCATTGCACTTCTCTCACGCATGCACACAGCAAAATGCTTCCAGCCTCAGGAATGCCTATTTTCGCTGAAGCAGGAATTCTCTACAGAGTTGTTCCTTTGACTTAGGTGCTTGGCTTTAGGCCTGCAGGCACACCCGGGGCAAATGCATTAGCCTCGTAAACAAAAGGTGAGTTGACAGCTGCCTTCTGCACTGGCCTGTCTCTCCCTCGATTTTACCTATGGAACCTGTCCCCAGGCTGTCACCCACAGTGCGGCGTGAACTGCTTTCTCACACAGAGAGGTCGACGGTAGCTAAAGCACGGTTTCTCTCCACTGTTGTTTCTTCGAGTTTGAACGCTAGTGATTAGACTTCCAGGCAAAAGTGGGGCCGCAGTGCTAGCTTCATGAAACAAGTGGGGAGTCGTGTTCTGCTTTCTTCCGGGGCCTGAGTCTCACACAGTAAAAGGTGTGGGATTCAGTTGCTCACGCTTGCACACAGCAAAATGCGTCCACCCTCAGGCATGGCTATTTTATTTATTTATTTTTTGCTAGAATTATGTGTTTTTATTTTCTTTTTTTTTTAATTTTTTTATTGTTATGTTAATCCCCATACATTACATCAGTAGTTTTAGATATAGTGTTCCATGATTCATTGTTTGTGCATAACACCCAGTGCTCCATGCAGAACGTGCCCTCCTCAATACCCATCACCAGGCTAACCCATCCTCCCACCCCCCTCCCCTCTAGAACCCTCAGTTTGTTTTTCAGAGTCCATCGTCTCTCAGGGTTCTTCTCCCCCTCCGATTTCTCCCCCTTCATTCTTCCCCTCCTGCTACATTCTTCTTCTTCCTTTTTTCTTTCTTAACATATATTGCATTATTTGTTTCAGAGGTACAGATCTGAGATTCAACAGTCTTGCACAATTCACAGTGCTTACCAGAACACATACCCTCCCCAGTGTCCATCACCCAGTCACCCCATCCCTCCCACCCCACCCCCCACTCCAGCAACCCTCAGTTTGTTTCCTGAGATTAAGAATTCCTCATATCAGTGAGGTCATTTGATACATGTCTTTCTCTGTTTGACTTATTTCGCTCAGCATAATACCCTCCAGTTCCATCCACGTCGTTGCAAATGGCAAGATCTCATTCCTTTTGATGGCTGCATAATATTCCATTGTATATATATATACCACATCTTCTTTATCCATTCATCTGTTGATGGACATCTTGGCTCTTTCCACAGTTTGGCTATTCTGGACATTGCTGCCATAAACATCGGGGTGCACGTACCCTTTCGGGTCCCTACTTTTGTATCTTTGGGGTAAATACCCAGGAGTGCAATTACTGGATCATATGGTAGCTCTATTTTCAACTTTTTGAGGAACCTCCATACTGTTTTCCAGAGTGGCTCAGGCATGGCTATTTTAGCCGAAGCAGGAATTCTCTAAAGAGTTGTTCCCTTGAGTTAGGTCGTTGGCTTTAGGCCTGCAGGCACCCCCGGGGCAAGGGTCCTAGCATCAGAAACAAGAGGTGAGTTTAGAGCTCCCTTCCACACCGGCCTGTTTCTCACTCCCTTTCACGTATGGGACCCTTTGCCGGTCTCTCCTACAGGAGCACTGTAAAATTCCTCCGTCTTCAGGAACGGCAATGTTACAGAAAGGGCAGTAACTATACACCATGGATTCTTGGCCTTAGTAGCCTGGTAGGCGAATGAGCTGCAGCTGGGATTCTTTACAGGCTTGTTCCTTCCAAGGCAGTGTTGAGCCCGGAGCATTCCAAGCACACATGGAGCAGTAGTGTTAGCTTCAGGTAGCAAGAGCTGAGTCCAGAGGTGCCTTCTGGCCGGAACTGTTTCTCCCTCGGTTTCACGTATGGAACCCGTTCCCCAGGCTCTCACCCACGGTACCCTGTATACTGCTTCCTCCG
>NW_022592556.1:0-3282 GCF_004348235.1 Phoca vitulina
CCTTTATCCTGAGAGCATTCCCTGAACAAACAACATGCAGTGGAAATCCTACTTGATCCTCTTCTCCCATGGAACCTGGTGGAAAGCACTGTCCATGTTCATTAGAACTGTCATTTCCATGTTGTGATAGCTGCATTCCCCCTCATTAGCTTATCCTGCATTGCCGTCGAGGGCCTGTTCTAGTGTATCTGGGGTCAGCTCAGACCTAGGGGACAGGTGCATTATTAAAGGAATAGCGATTAATTCCTACCACTGCCAACACTATTTCAGGATTCATTCAGGAACTGGATAGGGCGGGTTTGTATGTCAGCTTTATCAGTGACTGTTATATATTTGAAATATCTTCAGTACAGACATTTTCTTGAGATCTTTGAGCTGTAAAATGTGTAGTTTGCATGCTGAGCATCTGGTTTTCTGGAAATATCTACTCTTCCACTTAAACTTTTAGACGTATATGCCAGCGTGGAACATTTATGGTAATGGCTCCTTCAGCTTCCACGTGTCTATACTAAACATTTAACCTCTTTCATTTGATGTCTGTTCTCTTAATTTTTACCATAGAATTGTACTTTTGTGAGATGTCATTTCCCACTATATTGTTTTTTAGATGGCAGTTATTACATAGAATGCCATTGTTTTTGTTTTGTAGAATCTATTTATTTTTATTTTATCTAATAACGTTTTTCTCTCTCAGTATATAACCTGTGCCTTTTTCAAGTATTTATTGTTTTGTTTTGTATGCATAGTAATAATTTATGTGTGGATTTGTAACTGGATTTTCCTGGAACATATCATATCATGGTACTTGCTAGAGACACCATTCTGTGCTCCTTACCTGGGACGGATGTGTTTACTATTTCCAGCCAGTATTATTTACGTACTTTGTCTAAGAGGAATCAATCTCTCTTACTGCATTCAGTCATTTGATACCTACATACATATAGATGATGGTTTTTAGACGACTTACACAAGTCTTTAAATGTGGTAAGAAGTAGATGAAATGAAATTTCTCATTTAACCTTAGTCTAAACATATCCTTTCTCTGGGAAGATTGTGTGCTGTGGTGTTGCCCACAGATGGGAGAGGGATGAATGCTGAGTAGAGGAGGTGGAAGAGAAGAAAGTGACCCAGATCAGCAGAACATACTGTTGAGATCAGGAGAATGCATTATGCAGCCTGATCTTTCTCATATCCAGTGTTACTCAAGTATAATAATTTTCCTGAATTCAATGCTAAAAAAAAAAAAAAGATGGTAGACTATGACAAGAGTATTCTAGTTCCCTCCCAGTGTGCTCTCCAGGAAGACATTGGAAACAATTGTAACATTCAGAGACAATCACATTCTTTTTTCTCTTTTAGTGGGCATCTCCTTTGCCTGATATTTAATTTTTCAACTTAAAATCATATTCATTTTTATACCTGTCAGATAGAAGCCATTCAGCATTCTTTATATATATGTATACACACATACACATACATATATAATCCAGAAAAGAAGGAAATCATTTGTACAGTTCAGCTCACCAGAGTTTTATCTTCTCTTACCTGCCTTCTTAGTCCTTACTGATAGGATAATATTAAAATATATCATTATTTATTCTGATGATACAATATGATATTGGTGTTTTCCTTGGATGAGTTAGCATTTCACTTTTGTCCTCCTTACTTTGGTGAGTAATTCCTTTATTAGACACCTTTAAAACACCAGCAATTGATTTCAGATAATTTATCTATATTTGTGTGTGTGTACATGAGACTGACCCGTGGTTTGTTTTTATTCGCTCTTCTGAGCAGGTGTGAGTCTGGGCACATTCCCTGTTGTTGCACATTTACACCATCTCAGATAGTTTTATAATTAATTCCATTAAGAAATTTTTTGTGCATAGATTCTTTTTGTGGATACCACTGAATGCATCTCCACAGGAAATCCAAGGAAGTATAAAATAGTGTGAAATCTTATATTCTCTATTCCGATATCTTAAATATTTATTTTATGCCAGTTTTGTACCAATTTCTTTCACACACCAATGGGTCTACCCTGAAACCTGATTCAGATTTTTAGTCTTAGAAGAACTAAAAACGTACTGTATGCCTCACCATTTGAACGAGATAGAACTGAAATGCTCATTTTCTGATGCCTCTTTGGTTGGTTTTTAAGGATGCTTCTTCAGTACTAAGCAGCTGGATGAACAGGGTCATCAGACTCACCTGAGAGCTGGCAACGTGTCTGGTTCAGCATCATTAACTCTGCTGCAAGATAGCTTCCAGAAGTTAATAATTAACCTAATGTCAATGGATGTCTGAGATTTTATATAATACCAACATATCCTTTTTTATGACTTTCTGTGTAGTACTTAAAGATTTCCACCATAGTGCTTTTACCTGTCATTGCTTTGAGAATATATTTGTCCTTATCTCTATGTATTTATCTATTTAACTATTTTATCATAGGGAGTCATGTAAAGCATTACACTTTGTTCATAGATTACACAGTTGGGTAACTTTTTAAAATGTTTATTCTGAGTAGAATGTTGATAGTGGATAATCCTACCTTTTTCAGGTATTTCATGTGCTCTGGTTGGTAATGTGTGGAGCAGAAATCTGCAGATGGAAGAGGAAATTCATGGCCAGTGGATTTTAGAGTTCTGATTCCACCTGACTATGCAAGGCCAAGGAATTTTCAGAGTTCCGGTTATATTGGTATGGTGATTTTAAGCATTGTTAGGGCAAAAGTTAAGCACTGTAATTGAATGGTGATGTTTTCAGGTTCTCTCTGATTGTTTAGTGGTTTTATACCATACAAAAAAATCTCCACAGATGTGTAGCTTTCATAAATATAGTATCTTAGAGAGTTAATTCTGACACAATGTTTATATGCAGAACTATTAGTGATATTTTGAATGTAATTGAATTATTTGTATAAGTACATTCTAGGTCTTAAATTCCTATATCTGAATGCATTTTCAAGTTTATTTTGTATTATATTCTATTGCATGTGAGGTGTGTACAAATCCAGTTGTGTACAATCATGAGAAACACATTTACAATAACGTCTCTCCCTCTGTCTGCATCTCTTTCTGATTCTTTCTGATTGTTCTCCCTCTTTTTCCCTTATCCCCATTCTCTCTAAAGTGTATGTACATACTTCTAGTACTTTAAGTCTCTTTAAACTCAGACTGAAAGATCTTGCATACCTATGACTGATGCCAACACAAGGTCCATTATTTCATTTTTCTTATATTACATATTAATGATTTACTTTTCATGATAATGTGGAACTAA
>NW_022592557.1:0-881 GCF_004348235.1 Phoca vitulina
CCGTCCCCAGGCTCTCTTCCACAATACACCCTAACCTGCTTCCTCCTTCAGAGAGGTCGAAGGTAGCTAAAGCATGGTTTCTCTACACTGTTGTTTCTTCGAGTTAAAACGCCAGCTATAAGACTTCTTGCGAAAGTGGGGCTGCAGGGCTAGCTTGATGAAACACATGGAGAGTCGTGTCCTGCCTTTTGCTGCGGCCTGAGTCTCACTCACAAAAAGCTTTGGACTGCCTTGCAGTGCTCTCACGTATGCATACAACATACTGCTTGTACCTTCAGGAGCGGGTATTTCAGCTGAAGCACGGATTCTCTGCCACTTTTTTCTTTCCAATTAGGTGGTTTTCTTTAAGCCTGCACACACACACGGGACAACAGTACTAGCCCCATAACCATCATGTGAGTTGAGATCTGCCTTCTGTACCGGCCTGTCTCTCCCCCGATTTCATGAAATGGAATCCGTCCCCAGGCTCTCTTCCACAATACAACCTAACTGGCTTCCTCCTTCAGAGAGGTAAAGGTAGCTAAAGCACGGTTTCTCTACACTGTTCTCTCTTCGAGTTAAAACGCCAGCACTTAGACTTCATGCAAAAGTGGGGCTGCAGTGCTAGCTTGATGAAACACTTGGAGAGTCGTGTCCTGCCTTTTGCTGGGGCCTGAGTCTCACTGGCAAAAAGCTTTGGAGTCCCTTGCAGTGCTCTCACGCACGCACACAACATACTGCTTCCACCTTCAGGAGCGGGTATTTTAGCTGAAGCATGGATGCTCTCCCAAGTTTTTCTTTCCAGTTAGGTGAATGTCTTTAAGCCTGCACGCTCACACGGGGCAACGGTAGTAGCCCCATAACCATCATGTGAGTTGAGAGCTGCCTTCTGTACCGGCCTG
>NW_022592557.1:981-2663 GCF_004348235.1 Phoca vitulina
TGTCTTTAAGCCTGCACGCTCACACGGGGCAACGGTAGTAGCCCCATAACCATCATGTGAGTTTAGAGCTGCCTTCTGTACCGGCCTGTCTCTCCCCCGATTTCATGAAATGGAAACCGTCCCCAGGCTCTCTTCCACAATACACCCTAACCTGCTTCCTCCTTCAGAGAGGTCGAAGGTAGCTAAAGCACGGTTTCTCTACACTGTTGTTTCTTCGAGGTAAAACGCCAGCACTTAGACTTCATGCAAAAGTGGGGCTGAAGTGCTAGCTTGATGAATCACATGGGGAGTCGTGCCCTGCCTTTTTCTGGCGCCTGAGTCTCACTCACAAAAAGCTTTGGACTGCCTTGCAGTGCTCTCACGTATGCATACAACATACTGCTTGCACCTTCAGGACCGGGCATTTTAGCTGAAGCACGGATTCTCTGCCAAGTTTTTCTTTCCAGTTAGGTGGTTGTCTTTTAGCCTGCACACCCACAGGGCAACCGTACTAGCCCCATAACCATGATGTGAGTTGAGAGTTGCCTCCTGTACCGGCCTGCCTCTCGCCCGATTTCATGAAATGGAAACCGTCCCCAGGCTCTCTTCCACAATACACCCTAACCTGCTTCCTCCTTCAGAGAGGTCGAAGGTAGCTAAAGCACGGTTTCTCTACACTGTTGTTTCTTCGAGTTAAAACGCAAGCTATAAGACTTCATGCAAAAGTGGGGCTGCAGGGCTACCTTGATGAAACACATGGAGAGTCGTGCCCTGCCTTTGGCTGGGGCCTGAGCCTCACTCGCAAAAAGCTTTGGACTCCCTTGCCGTGCTCTCATGCACGAACACAACATACTGCTTCCACCTTCAGGATCGGGTATTTTAGCTGAAGCATGGATTCTCTCCCAAGTTTTTCTTTCCAGTTAGGTGATTGTCTTTAAGCCTGCGCACACACACGGGGCAACGATAGTAGCCCCATAACCATGATGTGAGTTGAGATCTGCCTTCTGTACCGGCCTGTCTCTCCCCCGATTTCATGAAATGGAAACCGTCCCCAGGCTCTCTTCCACAATACACCCTAACCTGCTTCCTCCTTCAGAGAGGTCGAAGGTAGCTAAAGCACGGTTTCTCTACACTGTTGTTTCTTCGAGTTAAAACGCTAGCTATTAGACTTCATGCAAAAGTGGGGCTGCAGTGCTAGCTTGAAGAAACACATGGAGAGTTGTGCCCTGCCTTTGGCTGGGGCCTGAGCCTCACTCGCAAAAAGCTTTGGACTCCCTTGCCGTGCTCTCACGCACGCACACAACATACTGCTTCCACCTTCAGTAGCGGGTATTTTAGCTGATGCACGGATTCTTTGCCACTTTTTTCTTTCCAGTTAGGTGGTTGTCTTTAAGCCTGCTCACACACATGGGACAACGGTACTCGCCCCATAACCATGATGTGAGTTGAGAGCTGCCTTTTGTACCGGCCTGTCTCTCCCCCGATTTCATGAAATGGAAACCGTCCCCAGGCTCTCTTCCACAATACACCCTATCCTGCTTCCTCCTTCAGAGAGGTCGAAGGTAGCTAAAGCACGGTTTCTCCACACTGTTGTTTCTTCGAGTTAAAACGCTAGCTATTAGACTTCATGCAAACGTGGGGCTGCAGTGCTAGCTTGATGAAACACTTGGAGAGTCGTGTGCTGCCTTTTGCTGCGGCCTGAG
>NW_022592557.1:2763-3282 GCF_004348235.1 Phoca vitulina
CTTCAACAATACACCCTAACCTGCTTCCTCCTTCAGAGAGGTCGAAGGTAGCTAAAGCACGGTTTCTCCACACTGTTGTTTCTTCGAGTTAAAACGCTAGCTATTAGACTTCATGCAAACGTGGGGCTGCAGTGCTAGCTTGATGAAACACTTGGAGAGTCGTGTGCTGCCTTTTGCTGCGGCCTGAGTCTCACTCGCAAAAAGCTTTGGAGTCCCTTGCAGTGCTCTCACGTATGCATACAACATACGACTTGCACCTTCAGGAGCGGGTATTTTAGCTGAAGCACGGATTCTCTGCCAAGTTTTCCTTTCCAGTTAGGTGGTTATCTTTTAGCCTGCACACAGACACGGGGCAACGGTACTCGCCCCATAACCATCATGTGAGTTGAGAGCTGCCTTCTGTACCGGCCTGTCTCTCCCCCGATTTCATGAAATGGAAACCGTCCCCCGGCTCTCTTCCACAATACAACCTAACTGGCTTCCTCCTTCAGAGAGGTCGAAGGTAGCTAAAGCACGGTT
>NW_022592558.1:0-3281 GCF_004348235.1 Phoca vitulina
AATTCTTTAATGGTAGTTCAGTGTGCATTCCTGCTGCATCACATCAGGAAAAATAAGATGTCTGGTGTTTCCATCTTTAGTGATTTTAAGTTGACTGATGGTTCTAGATATTGTCAGCCTGATATATCCATAATACAAATCCCCATGAGCTTTTTACCTAATGGTTTTCATACCCATTGATGTCCATAGTCTAGTTCCATTAACTCAATAGGGATTTGAAAGTGATGATTGTCTAATTATGTCATTCCTCTTGCTTTTATTAGCTGTGATCTTTCTACAAAGAAGGTATTTCCCATACCGACAACTCAGTTACCCTGAAATACAGGTTATTCAGAAAAGGCAAGGAAAGATCCGTTCCTTTTATTTAACAGCCTGTCTGGAGTTGGTCTCCTAGCAACCTCCAAAGGAAATCACTAATTTGTTTTAAAAATTGTCATTATATGAGCTATGGGATTTTTTATATATTTGATGTGTTTCAATCTATTATAGTATTTTTTGGTGTTCAGACTAACCCAGTGATGGCCAGAGAGAGAGCCCCTTCAAGTTAATTTCTGTATCCTTCTGCCGTGACCCCAGGAGACTTTGATGGTGGCTTTGATTTCAGGCATAACAACATGTTGTAGCCTTATCTTGAACAATTCCTGCCCCAGATCTTGAATCACTTGTTTCGCCAAGGAACCCTTGTTTCTTTTAGTAAAAAAATGGTATTTAGAAACTACATCTGGTGCTAGGTTTGTTTATTGCCACTCAACTGTCTGTCATTGCTTCTTGGTCCGATGAATAATATTGAAGAACTGAAAATGTCTTATATAATGAATGGAACCCTAAATATCTCTTCAATTATCCAGACTTTTAAGAGATTTTTTTTAATTGAGAGAAAAATATAATAATTGAGAAAACTGAGTATTAGCAGAAAATAAGTGTCAGCAGAAAAATCAAACTATCAACTTGGATAGATAAATGTCATAAAAATGATGACACAAATATATAATTAAATATTATGTATTTTGCTGAGTGTTGTATTTACTTTTATGTTATTTTATTCTTTCTAATAATGGTGGTTTATTCAATTTATAACAAAATATTATTTATATGTTATATTATATATTATGTAATATAGAACAATATAACATTAATTATACAATTAATCAGTTATTATATAGTTATTTAACATTATTATTAATTAGCAAAGAGCCATTAAAGACAGCTAAATGAATGAATGACAGCCACAAGTCAGATTAGAGTTCTTTGTTAAGCTCTGTGTTCTGATTTGAGGCTCAGAAAATATGCTTATCTCTAGCAGAAAATGGAGCATCACACAGTCACAGATGGATTATTTGACCAGTAGGCTTTGTTCCAATTCCTGCTCACCCACTAGCCTTCTGATCAGTGTTTGCTTTCCTTTGTGGACTACTTTACAGAGAAGGAAGTGCATTGACCAACAGACATGAATATTTCAATTTGCTAGGCAATGCATTTTTTATGTCAAAATTATACCGAGGCATTCTGATTTATACATCTGTTTTCCATGACTTTGGTCAATGTGAATCAATCCCCTGACTCTGACTGACCTGATGAACCAGAGAAACTGAATTGCTGGACATTCTCAGATCAAACTCTGGACTGACACCCCTACTAAGATTCCACCACCCGGAAGGAGGCCTTGACTGCAAAGCCAGCCTACCTCTCTTTTTGAGGTAGTACATTATTTCTGGCCTCTTGGGAGGGGAACCCTTCCCCACCGAGAACATTGAATGGAACATTAGCTTTATTTTCTTTGTTTCTAATCATTTTACCTTTAAAAAAAAATAGGGCTCAACTGTATGTTTTCTGGCTCTACATTGGCGCATGGTTCTATCTCTGAGTCTTTGCCCTGCTGTCTCTTCAGCCTGGAAGCACCCACCTAACCTCAGCACACACACACAGGCATATAACTGCTTCTGATTCACTCTTCTCATCTTAGCTCAGTTATCCGCTCCTCAAGGAAACCCGCAGCCTTCACACGAGGAGATGTCCTTCCGTGAGATGCTCTCATGGCACACACCGGCCCTTTCCTTCTCAGCTCCTGTCCCGCTTATAATTAAACACTTATTCGTGTGACGACTAGGTCAGGGTTCAGAGGCAGGGGCCCCCTCTGTTGTGTTCCCCTTCGCACCTTCTGTGCCGATCACAACATCTGGCACAGCAGTCGGTGACTGGCCTCTGCCCGCGAAGGGACAGTGAACACGGCGCGCTGCAAACGCACTCACCCGAGCCCACACGATGGATAAACTCTGCCTCCTCCAGGCTCCTCCTTTCTCTCCCCGCAGCTCAGCCCCCCTCAAACCTGGGCCCAGCCAGAAGTTTATCAGCATCCGCAGATTCAGCCGCGGGCGTGCGCACGGGACGGAACGTTTCATCCAAGTTAGGCACGTGCTGGAAGCTGGCATCCCGTGGGTTCTGGGGACGCCCGCCCTCACGCGGTCTTCCCTTCCCACCATGCTGGCCCCCGGCTTCTGACCGACTCTCGTCCTACGTCTCCAGTTTGCTCCTGTGACAGGGACTCTGCCCCCGATGCCCGCCCCCTGGATGCTCTGCTCAGCATCCACTCTTCTGCGCCCCCTCCCTGCCCCCCAGGGACCTGCTCCACCATCCCAGACTGGGGTTTTAGCTTGTCCCTTCTTTGCTTTGTGCCCTTGATCGTGCTACATCAGCGCGCTGGGCCTTCGCTTCCTTAATTACAATCGAGAGCTCTAGCACGCTCTGCTGCGACCCTGCCGGGTGCCTGAGGAACTGATGGGAGGACTCCGAGGGCAGAGCTGCACTGCAAGTAAACAAGGAGAAACTGGCAAGTCTAGATCTGGAGAGTGCCCCTGAAAAGGTGACTTAGAGGTGAGATCAGAAGGACAAGAGATCAAGGTGCAAGATAGGTTTCATTCTGCACCTTCTTCTTTTAGTTTGTAGATGGCCACCATCTTTTTTAAAGATTTTATTTATTTATTTATTTGAGACATAGAGAGAGTGAGAAACAGCATGAGATGGGAGATGGTCAGAGGGAGAAGCAGGCTGCCCGCTGAGCTGGAAGCCGGGTGCGGGACTGGATCCCAGGACCCTGAGATCATGACCTGAGCCGAATACAGACACTTAACCGATTGAGCCACCCAGGCGCCCCAACACATTCCTCTAACCCCCATATCTTCTGTAAACAGATAGTTAAATCCAGAGTCTTGATTAGATTCATGTTCATTTGGCAATAATTCTTTAATGGTAGTTCAGTGTGCATTCCTGCTGCATCACATCAG
>NW_022592559.1:0-3281 GCF_004348235.1 Phoca vitulina
AATTCTTTAATGGTAGTTCAGTGTGCATTCCTGCTGCATCACATCAGGAAAAATAAGATGTCTGGTGTTTCCATCTTTAGTGATTTTAAGTTGACTGATGGTTCTAGATATTGTCAGCCTGATATATCCATAATACAAATCCCCATGAGCTTTTTACCTAATGGTTTTCATACCCATTGATGTCCATAGTCTAGTTCCATTAACTCAATAGGGATTTGAAAGTGATGATTGTCTAATTATGTCATTCCTCTTGCTTTTATTAGCTGTGATCTTTCTACAAAGAAGGTATTTCCCATACCGACAACTCAGTTACCCTGAAATACAGGTTATTCAGAAAAGGCAAGGAAAGATCCGTTCCTTTTATTTAACAGCCTGTCTGGAGTTGGTCTCCTAGCAACCTCCAAAGGAAATCACTAATTTGTTTTAAAAATTGTCATTATATGAGCTATGGGATTTTTTATATATTTGATGTGTTTCAATCTATTATAGTATTTTTTGGTGTTCAGACTAACCCAGTGATGGCCAGAGAGAGAGCCCCTTCAAGTTAATTTCTGTATCCTTCTGCCGTGACCCCAGGAGACTTTGATGGTGGCTTTGATTTCAGGCATAACAACATGTTGTAGCCTTATCTTGAACAATTCCTGCCCCAGATCTTGAATCACTTGTTTCGCCAAGGAACCCTTGTTTCTTTTAGTAAAAAAATGGTATTTAGAAACTACATCTGGTGCTAGGTTTGTTTATTGCCACTCAACTGTCTGTCATTGCTTCTTGGTCCGATGAATAATATTGAAGAACTGAAAATGTCTTATATAATGAATGGAACCCTAAATATCTCTTCAATTATCCAGACTTTTAAGAGATTTTTTTTAATTGAGAGAAAAATATAATAATTGAGAAAACTGAGTATTAGCAGAAAATAAGTGTCAGCAGAAAAATCAAACTATCAACTTGGATAGATAAATGTCATAAAAATGATGACACAAATATATAATTAAATATTATGTATTTTGCTGAGTGTTGTATTTACTTTTATGTTATTTTATTCTTTCTAATAATGGTGGTTTATTCAATTTATAACAAAATATTATTTATATGTTATATTATATATTATGTAATATAGAACAATATAACATTAATTATACAATTAATCAGTTATTATATAGTTATTTAACATTATTATTAATTAGCAAAGAGCCATTAAAGACAGCTAAATGAATGAATGACAGCCACAAGTCAGATTAGAGTTCTTTGTTAAGCTCTGTGTTCTGATTTGAGGCTCAGAAAATATGCTTATCTCTAGCAGAAAATGGAGCATCACACAGTCACAGATGGATTATTTGACCAGTAGGCTTTGTTCCAATTCCTGCTCACCCACTAGCCTTCTGATCAGTGTTTGCTTTCCTTTGTGGACTACTTTACAGAGAAGGAAGTGCATTGACCAACAGACATGAATATTTCAATTTGCTAGGCAATGCATTTTTTATGTCAAAATTATACCGAGGCATTCTGATTTATACATCTGTTTTCCATGACTTTGGTCAATGTGAATCAATCCCCTGACTCTGACTGACCTGATGAACCAGAGAAACTGAATTGCTGGACATTCTCAGATCAAACTCTGGACTGACACCCCTACTAAGATTCCACCACCCGGAAGGAGGCCTTGACTGCAAAGCCAGCCTACCTCTCTTTTTGAGGTAGTACATTATTTCTGGCCTCTTGGGAGGGGAACCCTTCCCCACCGAGAACATTGAATGGAACATTAGCTTTATTTTCTTTGTTTCTAATCATTTTACCTTTAAAAAAAAATAGGGCTCAACTGTATGTTTTCTGGCTCTACATTGGCGCATGGTTCTATCTCTGAGTCTTTGCCCTGCTGTCTCTTCAGCCTGGAAGCACCCACCTAACCTCAGCACACACACACAGGCATATAACTGCTTCTGATTCACTCTTCTCATCTTAGCTCAGTTATCCGCTCCTCAAGGAAACCCGCAGCCTTCACACGAGGAGATGTCCTTCCGTGAGATGCTCTCATGGCACACACCGGCCCTTTCCTTCTCAGCTCCTGTCCCGCTTATAATTAAACACTTATTCGTGTGACGACTAGGTCAGGGTTCAGAGGCAGGGGCCCCCTCTGTTGTGTTCCCCTTCGCACCTTCTGTGCCGATCACAACATCTGGCACAGCAGTCGGTGACTGGCCTCTGCCCGCGAAGGGACAGTGAACACGGCGCGCTGCAAACGCACTCACCCGAGCCCACACGATGGATAAACTCTGCCTCCTCCAGGCTCCTCCTTTCTCTCCCCGCAGCTCAGCCCCCCTCAAACCTGGGCCCAGCCAGAAGTTTATCAGCATCCGCAGATTCAGCCGCGGGCGTGCGCACGGGACGGAACGTTTCATCCAAGTTAGGCACGTGCTGGAAGCTGGCATCCCGTGGGTTCTGGGGACGCCCGCCCTCACGCGGTCTTCCCTTCCCACCATGCTGGCCCCCGGCTTCTGACCGACTCTCGTCCTACGTCTCCAGTTTGCTCCTGTGACAGGGACTCTGCCCCCGATGCCCGCCCCCTGGATGCTCTGCTCAGCATCCACTCTTCTGCGCCCCCTCCCTGCCCCCCAGGGACCTGCTCCACCATCCCAGACTGGGGTTTTAGCTTGTCCCTTCTTTGCTTTGTGCCCTTGATCGTGCTACATCAGCGCGCTGGGCCTTCGCTTCCTTAATTACAATCGAGAGCTCTAGCACGCTCTGCTGCGACCCTGCCGGGTGCCTGAGGAACTGATGGGAGGACTCCGAGGGCAGAGCTGCACTGCAAGTAAACAAGGAGAAACTGGCAAGTCTAGATCTGGAGAGTGCCCCTGAAAAGGTGACTTAGAGGTGAGATCAGAAGGACAAGAGATCAAGGTGCAAGATAGGTTTCATTCTGCACCTTCTTCTTTTAGTTTGTAGATGGCCACCATCTTTTTTAAAGATTTTATTTATTTATTTATTTGAGACATAGAGAGAGTGAGAAACAGCATGAGATGGGAGATGGTCAGAGGGAGAAGCAGGCTGCCCGCTGAGCTGGAAGCCGGGTGCGGGACTGGATCCCAGGACCCTGAGATCATGACCTGAGCCGAATACAGACACTTAACCGATTGAGCCACCCAGGCGCCCCAACACATTCCTCTAACCCCCATATCTTCTGTAAACAGATAGTTAAATCCAGAGTCTTGATTAGATTCATGTTCATTTGGCAATAATTCTTTAATGGTAGTTCAGTGTGCATTCCTGCTGCATCACATCAG
>NW_022592560.1:0-3274 GCF_004348235.1 Phoca vitulina
ACAACAGAGTTCCTCTCTCTCTATGCAGGCATAGAAGAAGGGCCATGTGAGGACATAGCAAGAAAGAGAGCAAGGAGAAAGATCTCCCCAGAAATTAACTCTGCCAGCACCTTAACCATGGACTTCCAGCCTCCAGAACTGTAAGAAAATCACTACCTGTTGTTTAAGCCCCATAGTCTGTAGTACTTTGTTATGGCGGCCTGGGCAGACTAATACATTCAGGTTACTGTTTGTTGTTGCTTCGCAGAGAAATAAATCGAGACCTCACAACATTATGTACCTTGTACTTAGACATGTACTAAGACAGTAAGTGCCTAAGTGAATGGTAGAACCAAGATTCACACCTCCTCATTTCTCCTTCTGAAGTTCGTGTTCATTTTCATCCATCGTGTTGCTGCAAAGTTTATCAAATACCACTGTATGTCAGGACTGGGGTTAGGTGGTGGCTGAAATTGGATGGGATGGTAAAAGCAGGGGTAATAAAAACATCAGGATAGAGTGTGTTCTAAGTTTCCATGACAGTGATTTACCAGGGGACAGCTCTACCTGGCTGATATTAAATTGTGCTAATGAGAAGACACATAGCCAGAGTCTTTGTCTACAATTATTTCAAATCCTTCCTTTCCCAGGTGTATACACCTGAGGGTATACAGCAAAAGGGGAAATGGAAGTGCTGTTAGATCAGACAGCAGATCCTTTCAAAGAACATTAATACCTTGCTACTGTTTGTTCCATTGGCTCCTGAGATGCCTAGAGTTAATGTTCTCACCTCCTAGCCTCATGAGGTCCAGCAAGTGGCAAGTGGGGTCCGTGGTCCTTCTAGCACACAAGAGGTTGCTTTTGACTTGCATGAGGTCACACTTTCTGGGAGTGTGGAGGAGTCATTTCTGCTCATGACAGCAATCTCAAAAGGTCAGAAATACCCTAATTTCTAAGAATAGTTAGTTATGAATCTCCCATCCATGAAGTGAACATTCTTTCATCCTGTGTATATCCCTACCTTGCCCAGCTCTTAGGAAGGTACACTGCTATAGAATTTGCCATGGCTGGCCAAGGAGCCATCAACACCCTCCCTGAGCTGCATGAGGGCAGGTACATGATAGCTATAATTATCCCCATTTAATCTTCTCCAAAATATCTGCCTGTTGCCATTTTGTGGTGTGATAGTGGGACTAGGTGCCAGGTAGCTAAGAATAACTGGGATAGAAAAATTCTGAGTGCAATCTTAAAATTATTGTTGATGGGAGATAAAGTGTTGGTTAGGCACACTATTATGGGATGTCAAGTCAGCCAGGACATTTCTGAGTAAAAAACGTCTATAGACTCCCCTCTATATGATGTACATTTTTCACTCCTTTCCCACCATCCTCAGAAGAAAAATATTTGGAGCTAGGGGGCCTGTCTTGACCTTCTCATAATTATGGTGTTCAGAATACAGGGGCCAGTCCAGATATGGCTCTCTTTGTGACGTTGTCTACATTTGCTAGTATTTCTAGCTACACAAAACCCCCAAAACTGTATCCAATGGGAGGAAGCTGGGCTACCCTCTTCTGGGCCACTGGCTTTTCTCCTTCTGGGAGTCCTAGATGACAAATCTAAATAAAGCCCCATAGGTGGCAATTCATTAGTTTATTTTTCCCCCCACATCTCCTTAGTTCTGGGCTTATTTTTTAAATGTAATTTCAACACCCAGATGACATTGTCAACAAGTAATAATGCAAACTGAACTACCAGATTGAGGGAGGTGAGGAATGGACAGCCTCCTGGACGGACTGCAAATCCAGAGACGACTGGAAAGTAAAACAAGAACACGGGGCGTGGGTTTCTGACGCGGGAAGCTACAGCCAGCACCCCCTGGAGAGGTGTGGGACAGGAAGGGAACCTTCTGCTGTGATTAGTGAAAAGGAACCAACTTCGCTGGGGGAGGGAAGGATCGGGTCGTGTTTAGGATGCCTTTCTAAAGAACATGGGCACCCCAGCCTGCAGGGGTGAGATAGGGTTACGTACGCGTATGGGCAGGGCTGTGTAAGAGAATCCAACAGCACTAAATCAAGCCCTCCCCTAGGACCTGGCTGCTTCCTGGCCACCTCCCCTAGACTAAGGGTGACTCAGAGTGGGCCTGGCTCTGGGACTTCAAACATTTCTGAGTAATTCCCACGGACCTGGACAAGGGCAATTAGAGGACTGGTTTGGAATGACCACCGTGGATCAAAAGATACTTCCTGTGGCCAGCAGGCAGAAGGCAATTGCCTAGGAAGCTCGATTTTGAGGTGTCTTCCGCTCAACCAGAAGGCAGAGGTGTCTTCTAACATACTAAGTTGTAGGGGCTAGAGAGAATTTACTAACATAAGAGGGCACACACTGGGCTTCCCTCCATGGTTGGCACCCCTGATTTAGCAGAGTTCGCAAAGACAAAGTTTTCAAGTGGTGAAAGAGAACCCGAATTTTTAGCGACAGATGAAGACCCAAATGATCTAGCCATTGGCTACCTCTCTCATCTAATTTCCAACTACTCTTCCCTGGCTCACACCGCTCCCAAGCAAGATACTGGCATTCTGCCATTCCTTGAACATGCCGAGTACGCCCCCACCTCAGGATCTTTGCACTTGCTGTCCACCCCACACCCCCACCCCCACTCCCGCCATGAACTCTACTCCTCCAGATGTTTCCAGTCTCCAGACTGGCATCTGACGTAGTAGACCCAAGGCAGTAAATAGTCGTCCAGGGTATGTACTTCAGCTCGCTTGTCTGGGCTGACCTCCTGGCTTTGTCATTCACTAGCCGTGTGACATTAGAAAATTCTTGGTCATTATTGCTTGAACTATTGGCCTCCTTCCATTTCCTTTTGTTCTTCTGGTGTCCCTAACAAATGGACTTTGACACTTGTCTGATTCCCCAAATTTCTTTTCTCTTTCCTTCCCATTCTTTACCCTATCCTTTCCCAATGCCTCCTGGGAAAACTCTGTGGCCTCATCCCCCAGCTCAAATATTTATTTGATACTTTCATTATTTAAACAATCCATTGAATTCTTTATTCCATAATTATAGGACTCTTTAAATTTTAAGTTTAACTTTATTTTTTCAGCTTTCTTGAGGTATAATTGACAAAATTGTAAGATATTTCAAGGGTACAATGTGATGATCTGATATATATGTGCATTCAGCTAATACATCTATCATCTCGCATACTTACTTTTTCTTAAATTTTTTTATTGTTACGTTAATCACCATACATTACATCATTAGTTTTAGATGTAGTGTTCCATGATTCATT
>NW_022592561.1:0-3273 GCF_004348235.1 Phoca vitulina
TGGTATATATATACAATGGAATATTATGCAGCCATCAAAAGGAATGAGATCTTGCCATTTGCAACGACGTGGATGGAACTGGAGGGTATTATGCTGAGCGAAATAAGTCAAACAGAGAAAGACATGTATCATATGACCTCACTGATATGAGGAATTCTTAATCTCAGGAAACAAACTGAGGGTTGCTGCAGTGGGGGGTGGGGTGGGAGGGATGGGGTGACTGGGTGATGGACACTGGGGAGGGTATGTGTTCTGGTAAGCGCTGTGAATTGTGCAAGACTGTTGAATCTCAGGTCTGTACCTCTGAAACAAATAATGCAATATATGTTAAGAAAGAAAAAAAGAAGAAGAAGAATGTAGCAGGAGGGGAAGAATGAAGGGGGGGAAATCGGAGGGGGAGAAGAACCATGAGAGACGATGGACTCTGAAAAACAAACTGAGGGTTCTAGAGGGGAGGGGGTTGGGAGGATGGGTTAGCCTGGTGATGGGTATTGAGGAGGGCATGTTCTGCATGGAGCACTGGGTGTTATGCACAAACAATGAATCATGGAACACTATATCTAAAACTAATGATGTAATGTATGGGGATTAACATAACAATAAAAAAATTAAAAAAAAAAAAAAGAAGAGTTAAAAAATTTCATGGAAACCAATGAAAATGAAAACACAACTGCTCAAAATCTTTGGGATGCAGCAAAGATGGTCCTAAGAGGAAAGTATATAGCAATACAAGCCTTTCTCAAGAAACAAGAAAGGTCTCAAATACACAACCTAACCCTACACCTAAAGGAGCTGGAGAAAGAACAGCAAATAAAGCCTAAACCCAGCAGGAGAAGAGAAATAATAAAGATCAGAGCAGAAATCAATGAAATAGATACCAAAAGAACAGTGGAACAGATCAATGAAACTAGGAGCTCTTTCTTTGAAAGAATTAACAAGATTGATAAACCCATGGCCAGACTTATCAAAAAGAAAAGAGAAATGACCCAAATAAATAAAATCATGAATGAAAGAGGAGAGATCACAACCAACACCAAAGAAATAAAAACAATTATAAGAACATATTATGAGCAACTCTATGCCAGCAAATTAGATAATCTGGAAGAAATGGTTGCTTTCCTAGAGATTTATCAACTACCATATCTGAACCAGGAAGAAACAGAAAACCTGAACAGACCTATAACCACTAAGGAAATTAAAGCAGTCATCAAAAATCTCCCAAAAAAAAAAAAAAGCCCAGGGCCAGATGGCTTCCCAGGGGAATTCTACCAAACATTTCGAGAAGAATTAATACCTATTCTTCTGAAACTGTTCCAAAAAATAGAAATGGAAGGAAAACTTCCAAACTTGTTTTATGAGATCACCATTACCTTGATCCCCAAACCAGACAAAGACCCCATCAAAAAGGAGAATTACAGACCAATATCCTTGATGAAGAGGGATGCAAAAATTCTCACCAAAATACTAGCCAATAGGATCCAACAGTACATTAAAAGGATTATTCACCATGACCAAGTGGGATTTATCCCTGGGCTGCAAGGTTGGTTCAACATCCGCAAATCAATCAACGTGATACAATACATTAACAAAAGAAAGAACAAGAATCATATGATCCTCTTAATAGATGCAGAAAAAGCATTTGACAAAGTACAGCATCCTTTCTTGATCAAAACTCTTCAGAGTATAAGGATAGAGGCAACATACCTCAATATCATAAAAGCCATCTATGAAAAACCCACAGCGAATATCATTCTCAATGGGGAAAAACTGAGAGCTTTCCCCCTAAGGTCAGGAACATGGCAGATATGTCCACTATCACCACTGCTATTCAACATAGTATTAGAAATCCTAGCCACAGCAATCAGACAACAAAAAGAAATAAAAGGCATCCAAATCGGCACAGAAGTCAAACTCTCACTCTTTGCAGATGATATGATACTTTATGTGGAAAATCCAAAAGACTCCACCCCAAAACTCCTAGAACTCATACAGGAATTCAGTAAAGTGACAGGATAAAAAATCAACGCACAGAAATCAGTGCATTCCTATACACCGACAAGACAGAAGAAAGAGAAATTAAGGAGTCGATCCCATTTACAACTGCACCAAAAACCATCACATACCTAGGAATAAATTTAACCAAAGAGGCAAAGGATCTGTACTCAGAAAACTATAAAATACACATGAAAGAAATTGAGGAAGACACAAAGAAATGCAAAAACATTCCATGCTCATGGATTGGAAGAACAAATATTGTGAAGATGTCAGTGCTACCTAGAGCAATCTACACATTCAATGCAATCCCCATCAAAATACCATCCACTTTTTCCAAAGAAATGGAACAAATAATCCTAAAATTTGTATGGAACCAGAAAAGACCCCAAATAGCCAGAGGAATGTTGAAAAAGAAAAGCAAAGCTGGCGGCATCACAATTTCGGACTTCCAGCTCTATTACAAAGCTGTCATCATCAAGACAGTATGGTACTGGCACAAAAACAGACACATCGATCAATGGAACAGAATAGAGAGCCCAGAAATGGACCCTCAACTCTATGGTCAACTCATCTTCGACAAAGCAGGAAAGAATGTCCAATGGCAAAAAGACAGTCTCTTCAACAAATGGTGTTGGGAAAATTCGACAGCCACATGCAGAAGAATGAAACTGGACCATTTCCTTACACCACACACAAAAACAGACTCAAAATGGTTGAAAGACCTCAATGTGAAACAGGAGTCCATCAACATCCTAAAGGAGAACACAGGCAACAGCCTCTTCTACCTCAGCCGCAGCAACTTCTTAGAAACATCGCCAAAGGCAAGGGAAGCAAGGGCAAAAATGAACTATTGGGACTTCATCAAGATAAAAAGCTTTTGCATAGTGAAAGAAACAGTCAACAAAAACAAAAGACAACCGACAGAATGGGAGAAGATATTTGCAAATGACATATCAGATAAAGGGCTAGTATCCAAAATCTATAAAGAACTTATCAAACTCAACACCCAAAGAACAAATGATCCAATCAAGAAATGGACAGAAGACATGCAGACATTTTTCCTAAGAAGACATCCAAATGGCCAACAGACACATGAAAAAGTGCTCAACATCTCTCCACATCAAATCAAAACCTCAATGAGATACCACCTCACACCAGTCAGAATGGCTAAAATTAACAAGTCAGGAAACCACAGATGTTGGCGGGAATGCGGAGAAAGGGGAACCCTCCCACACTGTTGGTGGGAATGCAAGCTGGTGCAGCCACTCTGGAAAACAG
>NW_022592562.1:0-3270 GCF_004348235.1 Phoca vitulina
AGAGAGAGGGTATTGACTGGAAGGAATGGAATCCTAAAAATTGGATGTGTGGAAAGATCCTGATGGAAATGGGGACATTGAGCTCCTGAATTCTTATGAGTGTTCTTTGCCAGTAGAAGCAGCCTTTCCACACCCAGCAGAAGAAATCTCCACCTCCAACTGAGAGGATTAACCCTGCTTTGTCTGAGGAAACTGTATTGGCACTTGCCTTGTAAGATACTACTGATTCTCCCATCCCACCACCCCTCTTTGCCTCTTGATCTATAAATAGCTCAAGTCCCAGCAGGCCCTTAAAGGTGACATACAAAGTGTGATCCATGAGAAGGTACACTCCACTCCAAAGGAACTGCTTGGGTTTTCTAATTTAGGCAGCCAGAAATCTAGGGAAAATATGTGGGAATGAATATTAAGGGTATGGTGTAATCATGGGAGGCACATGAACTTGAATCAGGCTGATCTTACTGATATGGGCTAGGATTCTGCAAATAATGTCACTGTTTGGGATTTTATTTATTTATTTATTTATTTAATTTTATTATGTTATGTTAATCGCTATACATTACCTCATTAGTTTTTGATGTAGTGTTCTATGATTCATTGTTTGTGTATAATACCCAGTGCTCTACTCAATACCTGCCCTCCCCAATACCCATCACAAGGTCAACCCATCCCCACATCCCCCTCTCCTCTAGAACCCTCAGTTTGTTTCTCAGAGTCCACAGTCTCTCATGGTTCGTCTCCCCCTCCGATTTCCCCCCCTTCATTTTTTCCTTCCTACTATCTTTTTCTATTTTTTTTTTAACATATAATGTATTAATTGTTTCAGAGGTACAGGTCTGTGATTCAACAGTCTTACACAATTCATAGTGCTTACCATAGCACATACCCTCCCCAATGTCTATCACCCAGATACCCCTTCCCTCCCACCCCCACCACTCCAGCAACCCTCAGTTTGTTTCCTGAGATTAAGAATTCCTCATATCAGTGAGATCATATGATACATGTCTTTCTCTGATTGACTTATTTCGCTTAGCATGATACCCTCTAGTTCCATCCATGTCATTGCAAATGAGGCAAGATTTCATTCCTTTTGATGGCTGCATAATATTCCAGTGTGTGTGTGTGTGTGTGTGTGTGTGTGTGTGTGTGTGTGTGAATATCACATCTTCTTTATCCGTTCATCTGTTGATGGACATCTTGGCTCTTTCCATAGTTTGTCTATGTGGACATTGCTGCTATAAACATTGGGGTGCATGTACCCCTTCAAATCAATACATTTGTAGCTTTAGGGTAAATACCCAGTAGTGTAATAGCTGGGTTGCAGGGTAGCTCTATTTTCAATTTTGGGGAACCTCCATACTGTTTTCCAGAGCGGCTATAGCAGCTTGCATTCCCACCAACAGTGTAGGAGAGTTCCCCTTCTCCGCATCCTCGCCAACATCTGTCATTTCCTGACTTGTTAATTTTAGCCATTCTGACTGGCGTAAGGTGGTATCTCATTGAGGTTTCGATTTGGATTACCCTGATGCCGAGCGATGTTGAGCACTTTTTCATGTGTCTGTTGGCCATTTGGATGTCTTCCTTGGAAAAATGTCTGTTCATGTCTTCTGCCCATTTCTTGATTGGATTCTTTGTTCTTTGGGTGTTGAGTTTGAGAAGTTCTTTATAGATTTTGGATACTAGCCCTTTATCTGATATGTCATTTGCAAATATCTTCTCCCATTCTGTCGGTTGTCTTTTGGCTTTGTTGACTGTTTCTTTTGCTGTGCAAAAGCTTTTTATCTTGATGAAGTCCCAATAGTTCATTTTTGTCCTTGCTTCTCTTGCCTTTGGTGATGTTTCTAGGAAGAAGTTGCTGCGGATGAGGTCGAAGAGGTTGCTGCCTGTGTTCTCCTTTAGATTTTGATGGACTCCTGTCTCACATTTAGGTCTTTCAACCATCTGGAGTCTATTCTTGTGTGTGGTGTAAGGAAATGGTCCAGTTTCATTCTTCTGCATGTGGCTGTCCAATTTTCCCAATACCATTTGTTGAAGAGACTGTCTTTTTCCCATTGGACATTCTTTCCTGCTTTGTCGAAGATGAGTTGAAGGTCCATTTCTGGGCTCTCTATTCTGTTCCATTGATCTATGTGTCTGCTTTTGTGCCAGTACCATACTGTCTTGATAATGACAGCTTTGTAATAGAACTGGAAGTCTGGAATTGTGATGCCAACACCTTTGCTTTTCTTTCTCAACATTCCTCTGGCTATTCGGGGTCTTTTCTGGTTCCATACAAATTTTAAGATTATTTGTTCCATTTCTTTGAAAAAAGTGGATGGTATTATGATAGAGATTCCATTAAATGTGTAGATTGCTCTAGGTAGCATTGACACCTTCAAGATATTTGTTCTTCCAATCAACGAGCATAGAACATCTTTCCATTTCTTTGTGTCTTCCTCACTTTCTTTCACGAGTATTTTATAGTTTTCTGAGTACAGATCCTTTGCCTCTTTGGTTAGATTTATTCCTAGGTATCTTACGGTTTTGAGTGCAATTGTAAATGGGATCATCTCCTTAATTTCTCTTTCTTCTGTCTTGTTGTTGGTGTATAGGAATGCCACTGATTTCTGTGCATTGATTTTATATCCTGCCACTTTACTGAATTCCTGTCTGAGTTCTAGCAGTTTTGGGGTGGAGTCTTTTGGGTTTTCCACATAAAGTATCATATCCTCTGCTAAGAGTGAGAGTTTGACTTCTTCTTTGCCAATTTGGATGCCCTTTATTTCGTTTTGTTGTCTGATTGCTGTGGCTAGGACTTCTAATACTATGTTGAATAGCAGTGGTGATAGTGGACATCCCTGCCGCGTTCCTGACTTTAGGGGGAAAGGTCTCAGTTTTTCCCGAATGAGAATGATATTCGCTGTGGGTTTTTCATAGATGGCTTTTATGATATTGAGGTATGTACCCTCTATGCTTATAATCTGAAGAGTTTTGATCAAGAAAAGATGCTATACTTTGTCAAATGCTTTTTCTGCATCTATTGAGAGGATCATATGCTTCTTGTTCTTTCTTTTATTAATGTATTGTATCACATTGATTGATTTGTGGGTGTTGAACCAACCTTGCAGCTCACGAATAAATCCGACTTGGTCGTGGTGAATAATCCTTTTAATGTACTGTTGGATCCTACTGGCTAGTATTTTCATGAGAATTTTTGCATCCATGTTCATCAGGGATTTTGGTGTGTAATTCTCCTTTTTGATGGGGTCTTTGTCTGGTTTTGGGATCAAG
>NW_022592563.1:0-3269 GCF_004348235.1 Phoca vitulina
CAGTCACAGGCCGGGTGAGCGCGGAGTGTGGCCGGAGACCGGGGAGACGGGAGTGACTGACTGCTTTTCTCTGGGGGCTCGCTGAGGAGCGGGACCCCGAGTTCTCGGCTCCGCGGGGGTGGAGACTGGGAGGCCGCCATTTTCACTCTCCGCCTCCAAAGCTGTACGGAAAGCTTGCAGGGAACAAAAGCTCCGGAGAGCAAACCCGAGCAGATTACTTAGCCCGGACCAGCAAGGGCGGGGCAATTTTGCTTCCGGCAAAGACATTTGGGAACCACGGCAACAGGCCCCTCCCCCAGAAGATCAGCGAGAACAGCCAGCCAAGACCAAGTTTACCGAGCAATGAGAACGGCAGAACTCCAGCGCTAGGGGAATACTGCACATAGAATTCATAGCTTTTTTACCATGATTCTTTAGTCTTTCAAAGTTAATTATTTTTTTTAACTGTCTTTTTTTCTTTTTTCCTTTTTTCTTTTATTTTGAATTTTTCTTTTTCCCTTTTCAACCAACATCTTATCAATCCCTTTTGTAAAAAAAAAAATTTTTATTTTTCATTTTTAAAGTCATATTCTATCCCTTCATAGTAGTTACCCGTATTTTTGGCATATATATATAAGTTGTTCTCTCTTTAAAATCTTCAGATAGTTTCTTCTAACAGATCAAAATATACTCTAAATCTCTAGTGTATGGTTTTTTTCTACTCCCCTGCCTGATCACATTCTCTCCCTTTTTTCTTTCTTTCTTTTTTTTTTTTAATCCTCTTCTTTCTTTTTTCAAACAACTTATCAAATCCTTTTTTAAAATTTTTTATAATTTCCATCTTTACAGTCATATTCCATCCCTTCATCATATCAACCCTTATTTTTGTACATATATAAGTTTTTCTTTCTTTAAAATTTTGGGAGGGACTTTCTTTTAACAGACCAAAATACACCCAAAATCTAGTGTGTGGCACTGATCTATAATCCAGCCTGATCATATTTGATCACATTCTGTTTTTGTTTTGTTTTGTTTTGTTCTGCTTTTGTTTGTTTTTATCTTTATCTTTTTCTTTTTTCTTTTTTTCCTTCCTTTTCTTTTTTCTCTCTTTCCCTTTCTTTTCCCACTGCTTCAGGTCTTTTCTGATTTCTTTAGAGTATATTTTCTGGGGACATTGTTACCCTGCTAGCATTTTGTTCTCTCATTAATCTATTCTCCTCTGCACAAAATGACAAGACGGAAAAAATCACCTCAACAAAAAGAACAAGAGGTAGTACCGACTGCCAGGGACCTACTCAATATGGACACTAGTACGATGTCAGATCTAGAGTTCAGAATCATCACTTTAAAGATACTAGCTGGGCTTGAAAAAAACATGGAAGTTATTAGAGAAACCCTTTCTGGAGAAGTAAAAGAACTAAAATCTAACCAAGTAGAAATCAAAAAGGCTATCAATGAGGCGCTATCAAATATGGGGGCGCTAACTGCTAGGATAAATGAGGCAGAAGAAAGAATCAGTGAGATAGAAGACCAAATGATGGAAAATAAAGAAGCTGAGAAAAAGAGAGATAAACAACTACTGGATCACGAGGGCAGAATTCGAGAGATAAACGATACCATAAGACGAAACAACATTAGAATAATTGGGATCCCAGAAGAAGAAGAAAGAGAGAGAGGGGCAGAAGGTATAATGGAGCAAATTATAGCAGAGAACTTCCCTAATTTGGGGAAGGAAACAGGCATCAAAATCCAGGAAGCACAGAGAATCCCTCTCAAAATCAATAAAAATAGGTCAACACCCCGACATCTAATAGTAAAACTTACGAGTCTCAGAGACAAAGAGAAAATCCTGAAAGCAGCTCGGGAGAAGAGATATGTAACCTACAAGGGTAGAAACATTAGATTGGCAACAGACTTATCCACAGAGACCTGGCAAGCCAGAAAGGACTGGCAGGACATATTCAGAGCATTAAATGAGAAAAATATGCAGCCAAGAATACTATATCCAGCTAGGCTGTCATTGAAAATTGAAGGAGAGATAAAAAGCTTCCAGGACAAACAAAAACTAAAGGAATTTGCAAACACGAAACCAGCCCTACAACAAATATTGAAAGGGGTCCTCTAAGCAAAGAGAGAGCCTAAAAGCAACATAGACCAGAAAGGAACACAAACAATATACAGTAACAGTCACTTTACAGGCAATACAATGGCACTGAATTCCTATCTTTCAATAGATACCCTGAATGTAAATGGGCTAAATGCCCCAATCAAAAGACACAGGCTATCAGATTGGATTAAAAAACAAGACCCATCGATATGCTGTCTGCAAGAGACTCATTTTAGACCCAAAGACACCCCCAGATTGAAAGTGAGGGGGTGGAAAACCATTTACCATGCTAATGGACACCAAAAGAAAGCTGGGGTGGCAATCCTTATATCAGACAAATTAGATTTTAAACCAAAGACTGTAATAAGAGATGAGGAAGGACACTATATCCTACTTAAACGGTCTATCCAACAAGAAGATCTAACAATTGTAAATATCTATGCCCCTAACATGGGAGCAGCCAATTATATAAGCCAATTAATAACAAAAGCAAAGAAACACATCAACAACAATACAATAATAGTGGGGGACTTTAACACCCCCCTCACTGAAATGGACAGATTGTCTAAGCAAAAGATCAACAAGGAAATAAAGACTTTAAATGACACACTGGCCAAATGGACTTCACAGACATATTCAGAACATTCCATCCCAAAGCAACGGAATACACATTCTTCTCTAGTGCCCATGGAACATTCTCCAGAATAGATCACATCCTAGGTCATAAATCAGGTTTCAACCGGTACCAAAAGATTGGGATCATCCCCTGCCTATTTTCAGACCACAATGCTTTGAAACTAGAACTCAATCACAAGAGGAAAGTCGGAAAGAACTCAAATACATGGAGGCTAAAGAGCATCCTACTGAAGAATGAATGGGTCAACCAGGAAATTAAAGAAGAATTAAAAAAATTCATGGAAACCAATGAAAATGAAAACACAACTATTCAAAATCTTTGGGATACAGCAAAGGCAGTCCTAAGAGGAAAGTATATAGCAATACAAGCCTTTCTCAAGAAACAAGAAAGGTCTCAAGTACACAACCTAACCCTACACCTAAAGGAGCTGGAGAAAGAACAGCAAATAAAGCCTAAACCCAGCAGGAGAAGAGAAATAATAAAGATCAGAGCAGAAATCAATGAAATAGAAACCAAAAGAACAGTAGAACAGATCAACGAAACTAG
>NW_022592564.1:0-3266 GCF_004348235.1 Phoca vitulina
CCCAGCTCAACCCAGTTCAGCCCAGCTCAGCCCAGTCCAGCTCAGCCAAGCTCAACCCAGTTCAGCCCAGCTCAGCCCAGCTCAGCCCATCCCAGACCAACCGAGGTCAGCCCAACTCAGCCCAGTTCAGCCCAGTTCAGCTCAGTGTAGCTCAGCTCAGCCCAGGTCAGCCCAGGTCAGCCCAGCTCAGCCCAGCCTAGCTCAGCCCATCCCATCCCAGCCCAGCTCAGCCCAGTTCATCTCAGCCCAGTCCAGCTCAGCCCAGCTCAGCCCAGCCCAGCTCAACCTAATTCAGCCCAGCTCAGCCAAGTCCTGCCTAGCCAAGCTCAGCCCAGCTCAGCCAAGTCCTGCCCAGCCAAACTCAGCCCAGCTCAGCCCATTCAGCCCAGCTCAGCCCAGCTCAGCCCAGCTCAGCTCAGCCCATTTCAGCTTAGCTCAGCACATTTAAGCTCAGCTCAGCCCAGCTCAACCCAGTTCAGCCCAGGTCAGCCCAGCTTAGCCCAGTTCAGCCCTGCTCAGCTGAGCCAAGCCCTGCCCAGCCAAGCTCAGCCCAGCTCAGACCAGTTCAGTTCAGCCCCACTTAGCCCAGCTCAGCTCTGCTCAGCCCAGTTAAGCCTAGCCCAGCTCAGCCCATCCCAGCTCAGCTTAGCTCAGCTCAGCCCAGCCCAGCTCAGCTCAGCCCAGCCCAGCTCAATTCAACCCAACCCTGTTTAGCCAAGCTCAGCTCAGCCCAGCCCAGCCCAGCTCAGCACAGCTCAGCTCTATTCAGTTCAGCCTAGCGCAGCTCAGCCCAGCCCAGCCCAGGTCAGCCCACCTTAGCCCAGTCTAACTCAGCCCAGCTCAGCCTAGCCCAGCCCAACCCAGCTCAGCCCAGTTCAGCCCATTTCAGCCCAGCTCAGCTCAGCTCAGCCCAGCTCAGCCCAGCTCAGCCCGAACTCAGCCCAGTTCAGCCCAGGTCAGTCCAGGTCAGCCCAGCTCAGCTCTGCTCAGCCCAGGTCAGCCCAGCCTAGCTCAGCCCATGCAGCCCAGCTCAGCCCTGTTTAGCTTAACTCAGCCCATCCCATCCCATCCCAGCCCAGCTCAGCCCAGTCCAGCTCAGCTCAGCTCAGCCTAGCTGACCCCAGCTCAGCCCAGATCGACCCATCCCAGTTCAGCCTATTTTAGCTCAGCCCAGCTCAGCCCAGGTCAGCCCATTGCAGCCCAGCTCAGCTCAGCCCAGCCCAGCTCAGCCCAGTGCAGCCCAGGTCAGCCCAGCCTTGCTCAACCCAACCCAGCTCAGCCCAGCCCAGTTCAGCTCAGTTCAGTCCAGCTCAGCTTAGCACAACCCAGCCCAGTTCAGCCTAGCTTAGTCAGCCCAGCCCAGCTCAGCCCAGGTCAGCCCAGCCCAGCTGAGGCAGCTCTGCCCACAACAGATAGGCTCAGCTCATTTAGGCCCGGGTAGCCCATTTGTTTCCCAGCCTTGTCTCACTGGTCCCTCATCAGGTGGCCCATGTTTTCCTGACTCAGCTCAGCTCAGCAGTGTTGCGTGCAGTGCAGTTCAGGTCAGCCTTGTTCAGCTAGTTGAGCCAAGGTGAGCCAACCCAGGCCAGTCCTCCCAGGCCGCCTCAGATCTTCTCAGTTAGACCTACCTGCCCAAGCCCTGTCCATCCAAGTCAGCCCAGCCCAGGACAGTCTCCACCGAGGAGAGCATTTCACCTGACCCAGGTCTCGCTGGCTGCATCCACCCAGCTCGGCTCAGATCATCTTGGCTCAGGAGAGCCCAGCCCAGCCACAAGTGCCCAGGCTGGTCAAGCCTGTCCTATGCAAGGCCAGGGTTGCCCACCCTGCCCTGCCCACCAAACTCACCCCAGCTTAGCTCACCCCAGCCCACCTGGTCCTGTAAAATCAGCCCAGCCTGGCCCATCTCTGTCCACTCAGGGCAACACAACTTAGCGGAGCCCAGAGAGACCAGCCTGGCCCAGCTGAGCCTGGGTTAGATCAACCCCTTCCACATAACTCACATAACTCCTTCCACTCAAGCTGCACTGAGCCTAGCCCAGACAGCCTGGCCCTCCTTATTTAGGCTGGCTCGGGCTACCCAGTTCACACACCTGAGGATGTAGGCCAGTCCAGCCTGCCACCTCGTTCAGCACAGGGACAGCTCCCTGGTGCTTTCCCCTGACCCTGGACTGGTGGTCACTGCCTTGTTTGGTTGCAGGCAGATCCACGCTCAGGGCCCTGCCCACGCCCTCTGCCTGGTACTTGACCCTCTCAGGCTTGGGCTCTGTCCGAGCCCTGTCGTCTCTGAGGTTCTCGGCCCCTTGTCTTCTCCGTGTCAGCTTTGGGTAGTCTCTTGCTCCCATGTGTCCTTGTGCAGGGAACAGACATCTGGGAGACAAGCAGTGACCAGGAGGCTCTGTTCCTGCTGGGCGGGCAGTGGTCTGAGCAGCCTGCCCTTGCTGCAGCTGGGGTCAGCCCCAGTGGCTGGGACACCTGAGGTGGCCGGCCCTCCATCAGGGGACCCGTCCTGATTGTCTGCAGCTCCCTGGATAGGCTCCTGGACGGATGAGGTGAATCATTAGTAACCATGGCTGTTATTTTTGCGTCCAGATAATAGGGCCTGGGGGGAGGGGAGCTCTGCCTCAGTGCCCTGGCTAAAAATGGGGTGGGAACCCCCAGGGGCCTCAGCAGCCCTGGAAGTTCCCCTTTCTTTGTGTTCTTGGGAAGTGTGTCAGCAATGTCAGGACGCAGTGGGCTCCTCTCCATGGCCCCTGCTGCCCAGCTCATGGGCTCTCTCCCTCGATGCCACGCTGATTCGCTGTGCTGTAACACCCAGTGGTGGTCACCGGGATGCCCCAGGAAGGGAGGGGGCACGGGCACCATCACCGCTGCCCCCGAGGCAGCTCTGTGAAGAAAGGGTCGTGGCCGTTTGTGCGTGAGAAGCCACAGCCTGTGTGGCCATGTGCCTGAGACGTGGATGCAGGGGTCCTTGTGGCAAGTACCTGTTCCTGTGTCCCACTGCCTGGTGGGAGTGGCTCTGGGGGTGAGTGTGTGAGGCCATGAGTCCCCCTGGGGACAGGCAGGTCATGGAACCCCCGGCCCGCCCTGAGCATCCTGCTGGCAGGGGACCTCACCCATTGCTCACACACTCCTTCCCGAGCCCGTGTCCCGCAGCTGGGCTCTTACTGGGGCTGCAGCTGGGTGGTGTGGCCAGGGACGGCCGGCAGGGACCATGGGCATGCTGGACCTGGCTGTGAGGATGGCCGGGGGCTCTGGAAGATTGGTGT
>NW_022592565.1:0-3266 GCF_004348235.1 Phoca vitulina
CCCAGCTCAACCCAGTTCAGCCCAGCTCAGCCCAGTCCAGCTCAGCCAAGCTCAACCCAGTTCAGCCCAGCTCAGCCCAGCTCAGCCCATCCCAGACCAACCGAGGTCAGCCCAACTCAGCCCAGTTCAGCCCAGTTCAGCTCAGTGTAGCTCAGCTCAGCCCAGGTCAGCCCAGGTCAGCCCAGCTCAGCCCAGCCTAGCTCAGCCCATCCCATCCCAGCCCAGCTCAGCCCAGTTCATCTCAGCCCAGTCCAGCTCAGCCCAGCTCAGCCCAGCCCAGCTCAACCTAATTCAGCCCAGCTCAGCCAAGTCCTGCCTAGCCAAGCTCAGCCCAGCTCAGCCAAGTCCTGCCCAGCCAAACTCAGCCCAGCTCAGCCCATTCAGCCCAGCTCAGCCCAGCTCAGCCCAGCTCAGCTCAGCCCATTTCAGCTTAGCTCAGCACATTTAAGCTCAGCTCAGCCCAGCTCAACCCAGTTCAGCCCAGGTCAGCCCAGCTTAGCCCAGTTCAGCCCTGCTCAGCTGAGCCAAGCCCTGCCCAGCCAAGCTCAGCCCAGCTCAGACCAGTTCAGTTCAGCCCCACTTAGCCCAGCTCAGCTCTGCTCAGCCCAGTTAAGCCTAGCCCAGCTCAGCCCATCCCAGCTCAGCTTAGCTCAGCTCAGCCCAGCCCAGCTCAGCTCAGCCCAGCCCAGCCCAATTCAACCCAACCCTGTTTAGCCAAGCTCAGCTCAGCCCAGCCCAGCCCAGCTCAGCACAGCTCAGCTCTATTCAGTTCAGCCTAGCGCAGCTCAGCCCAGCCCAGCCCAGGTCAGCCCACCTTAGCCCAGTCTAACTCAGCCCAGCTCAGCCTAGCCCAGCCCAACCCAGCTCAGCCCAGTTCAGCCCATTTCAGCCCAGCTCAGCTCAGCTCAGCCCAGCTCAGCCCAGCTCAGCCCGAACTCAGCCCAGTTCAGCCCAGGTCAGTCCAGGTCAGCCCAGCTCAGCTCTGCTCAGCCCAGGTCAGCCCAGCCTAGCTCAGCCCATGCAGCCCAGCTCAGCCCTGTTTAGCTTAACTCAGCCCATCCCATCCCATCCCAGCCCAGCTCAGCCCAGTCCAGCTCAGCTCAGCTCAGCCTAGCTGACCCCAGCTCAGCCCAGATCGACCCATCCCAGTTCAGCCTATTTTAGCTCAGCCCAGCTCAGCCCAGGTCAGCCCATTGCAGCCCAGCTCAGCTCAGCCCAGCCCAGCTCAGCCCAGTGCAGCCCAGGTCAGCCCAGCCTTGCTCAACCCAACCCAGCTCAGCCCAGCCCAGTTCAGCTCAGTTCAGTCCAGCTCAGCTTAGCACAACCCAGCCCAGTTCAGCCTAGCTTAGTCAGCCCAGCCCAGCTCAGCCCAGGTCAGCCCAGCCCAGCTGAGGCAGCTCTGCCCACAACAGATAGGCTCAGCTCATTTAGGCCCGGGTAGCCCATTTGTTTCCCAGCCTTGTCTCACTGGTCCCTCATCAGGTGGCCCATGTTTTCCTGACTCAGCTCAGCTCAGCAGTGTTGCGTGCAGTGCAGTTCAGGTCAGCCTTGTTCAGCTAGTTGAGCCAAGGTGAGCCAACCCAGGCCAGTCCTCCCAGGCCGCCTCAGATCTTCTCAGTTAGACCTACCTGCCCAAGCCCTGTCCATCCAAGTCAGCCCAGCCCAGGACAGTCTCCACCGAGGAGAGCATTTCACCTGACCCAGGTCTCGCTGGCTGCATCCACCCAGCTCGGCTCAGATCATCTTGGCTCAGGAGAGCCCAGCCCAGCCACAAGTGCCCAGGCTGGTCAAGCCTGTCCTATGCAAGGCCAGGGTTGCCCACCCTGCCCTGCCCACCAAACTCACCCCAGCTTAGCTCACCCCAGCCCACCTGGTCCTGTAAAATCAGCCCAGCCTGGCCCATCTCTGTCCACTCAGGGCAACACAACTTAGCGGAGCCCAGAGAGACCAGCCTGGCCCAGCTGAGCCTGGGTTAGGTCAACCCCTTCCACATAACTCACATAACTCCTTCCACTCAAGCTGCACTGAGCCTAGCCCAGACAGCCTGGCCCTCCTTATTTAGGCTGGCTCGGGCTACCCAGTTCACACACCTGAGGATGTAGGCCAGTCCAGCCTGCCACCTCGTTCAGCACAGGGACAGCTCCCTGGTGCTTTCCCCTGACCCTGGACTGGTGGTCACTGCCTTGCTTGGTTGCAGGCAGATCCACGCTCAGGGCCCTGTCCACGCCCTCTGCCTGGTACTTGACCCTCTCAGGCTTGGGCTCTGTCCGAGCCCTGTCGTCTCTGAGGTTCTCGGCCCCTTGTCTTCTCCGTGTCAGCTTTGGGTAGTCTCTTGCTCCCATGTGTCCTTGTGCAGGGAACAGACATCTGGGAGACAAGCAGTGACCAGGAGGCTCTGTTCCTGCTGGGCGGGCAGTGGTCTGAGCAGCCTGCCCTTGCTGCAGCTGGGGTCAGCCCCAGTGGCTGGGACACCTGAGGTGGCCGGCCCTCCATCAGGGGACCCGTCCTGATTGTCTGCAGCTCCCTGGATAGGCTCCTGGACGGATGAGGTGAATCATTAGTAACCATGGCTGTTATTTTTGCGTCCAGATAATAGGGCCTGGGGGGAGGGGAGCTCTGCCTCAGTGCCCTGGCTAAAAATGGGGTGGGAACCCCCAGGGGCCTCAGCAGCCCTGGAAATACCCCTTTCTTTGTGTTCTTGGGAAGTGTGTCAGCAATGTCAGGACGCAGTGGGCTCCTCTCCATGGCCCCTGCTGCCCAGCTCATGGGCTCTCTCCCTCGATGCCACGCTGATTCGCTGTGCTGTAACACCCAGTGGTGGTCACCGGGATGCCCCAGGAAGGGAGGGGGCACGGGCACCATCACCGCTGCCCCCGAGGCAGCTCTGTGAAGAAAGGGTCGTGGCCGTTTGTGCGTGAGAAGCCACAGCCTGTGTGGCCATGTGCCTGAGACGTGGATGCAGGGGTCCTTGTGGCAAGTACCTGTTCCTGTGTCCCACTGCCTGGTGGGAGTGGCTCTGGGGGTGAGTGTGTGAGGCCATGAGTCCCCCTGGGGACAGGCAGGTCATGGAACCCCCGGCCCGCCCTGAGCATCCTGCTGGCAGGGGACCTCACCCATTGCTCACACACTCCTTCCCGAGCCCGTGTCCCGCAGCTGGGCTCTTACTGGGGCTGCAGCTGGGTGGTGTGGCCAGGGACGGCCGGCAGGGACCGTGGGCAGGCTGGACCTGGCTGTGAGGATGGCCGGGGGCTCTGGAAGATTGGTGT
>NW_022592566.1:0-3265 GCF_004348235.1 Phoca vitulina
GATATGAGGAATTCTTAATCTCAGGAAACAAACTGAGGGTTGCTGGAGTGGGGGGTGGGGTGGGAGGGATGGGGTGACTGGGTGATGGACACTGGGGAGGGTATGTGTTCTGGTAAGCGCTGTGAATTGTGCAAGACTGTTGAATCTCAGATCTGTACCTCTGAATCAAATAATGCAATATATGTTAAGAAAGAAAAAAAGAAGAAGAAGAATGTAGCAGGAGGGGAAGAATGAAGGGGGGGAAATCGGAGGGGGAGAAGAACCATGAGAGACAATGGACTCTGAAAAACAAACTGAGGGTTCTAGAGGGGAGGGGGTGGGAGGATGGGTTAGCCTGGTGATGGGTATTGAGGAGGGCACGTTCTGCATGGAGCACTGGGTGTTATGCACAAACAATGAATCATGGAACACTATATCTAAAACTAATGATGTAATGTATGGGGATTAACATAACAATAAAAAAATTTAAATAAAAAAAATGCAAAAGAAAAAAAAATATTCTGTAGCAATATCTTTGCACTTATTCAGTTACTACTGCCAGATCTTCCCCTTGACTTAAATTTTATCTGTAAAGCAATTTTTGTTATGTGTCTGGACACAAACCCCAGCATAAGACAGCATGGTCTCCACATCATTGCAGTTGATCCAATTACTTTGTTAACTCTTTCATTCATATGGGGGCTTGAAGAGGATTTTTAAAAAAATTAAGATCTTGGAAAAGATGGCGGAGGAGTAGGGGACCCTATTTCAACTGGTCCCTGGAATTGAGCTGGATATCTACCAGACCACTCTGAGCACCCATGAAACCAGCCTGAGATGTAAGAAAATAGATCTGGATCTCTACAAACAGAATATTGTGGGCGGTTGGTTTCAAGATATGAAGCGGGGAGCCGTGATTCCGCAGGCAGATATCAGAGGATAAACAGCAGCGGGAGGGAGCCTGGCTGTGGGGATCCTACACCGCCGGTGAGCGACAGCCTCGCTTGCTGGGGATGGTAGCAGCGGGGAAAGGACTTTAGGGCAGCTCCCGGGGCGGAAACCCGGAGTGGCGGGGTCCCGTGCGTGAACTGGGAGCTGCTGGCGGTTTTAGAAGCACAAAGGGCAGAGACATGCCCCGACCTGGAGGCAGGACTGGGAGCGCTGCGGAGGGGCGCACAACCCAGGACGCTGCAGTTTATAGCAGCACAGACAGAAACGGAGACGGTGTGGCCTGGAGAGCTCACTGAAGAACAGACTGAGGTCTCTCTGCTCTGAGGCAGAGGGTTGGAAATGGTCTCTTCTGCTCTGACTCGCGGAAGAGACGCGGAAAGCCGCCAGGGAAAGCCGCCAGAGAACAAAAGCCCCCAAAAATTGATTCCCACTGAGCCCATCCCCCACTACAGGGGAGCAGGGCAGCTCTGCCCAAACAGGGTTGCCTGAGTAACAGCGCGGCAGGCCCATCCCCCAGAAGACAGGCTGGGAAAACAAGAGGCCAGCTACCCTAAGGTCCCAAGAAAACAGGTACATCTTGCTTGGGTTCTGGTCAATAATTTGGACTCTATACATTCCCTTAACCACCCATCAACAGAATGACTAGGAGGAGGAACCCCCAAAATAGAAAAGACTCAGAGATTATGACTTACGCCGCAGATTTACAAATGGATGCAGATATAACCAAGATGTTGGAGACGGAATTCAGGCTAGCAATTGTGAAGACAATAGCTAGAATGGAGAAATCGATTAATGGCAACATAGAGTCTCTAAGGGCAGAAATGAAAGGTGAATTGGCAGAACTTAAAAATGCTATCAATGAGATCCAATCTAATCTAGATAAACTAACAGGTAAAGGTAAGTGAGTCAGGGAAAAACAACTCAGAATCCATGAAAATAGAATCAGAGAAATAAGTGACACCATGAAGCGTTCCAATGTCAGAATAATGGGAATCCCGGAGGGAGTGGAGAGAGAGAGAGGACTAGAAGTTGTATTTGACCAAATTGTAGCTGAGAACTTCCCTAATCTGGGGAATGAAACAAACATTCGTATCCTAGAGGCAGAGAGGACCCCTCCCAAGATCAAGGAAAACAGGCCAACACCCCGGCATGTAATAGTAAAACTTGCAAATCTTAGAACCAAGGAAACCATCTTAAGGGCAGTTAGGGGGAAGAAATTTCTTATGTACAGAGGGAGGAACATCAGAATAACATCAGACCTATCCACAGAGACCTGGCAAGCCAGAAAGGCCTGGTAGACATATTCGGGGTACTAAATGAGAAGAACATGCAGCCAAGAACACTTTATCCGGCAAGACTGTCATTTAGAATGGATGGAGAGATGCAGAGCTTCCACGACTGGCAGAAACTGAAAGAATATGTGACCACTAAGCCGGCCCTGCAAGAAATGTTAAGGGGGGTTCTATAAAAGGAGAAAGACCCCAAGAGTGATCTACAACAGAAATTTACTAGGGACAATCTATAAAAAAAATGTCTTCACAGGCAACATGATGACAATTAATGCATACCTTTCAATAATCACTGTCAATGTGAATGGCCTAAATGCTCCCGTAAAACAGTACAGAGTTGCAGATTGGATAAAAAGACAGGACCCATCCATATGCTGCCTACAAGAGACTCATTTTGAACCTAAAGATATATCCAGACTGAAAGTGAAGGGATGGAGATCCATCTTCCATGCCAGCGGACCTCAAAAGAAAGCTGGGGTAGCAATTCTTATATCAGACAAATTAGATTTTAAACTAAAGTCTGTAATTAGAGACACAGAAGGACACTATAGCATTCTTAAAGGGTCTATCCAACAAGAAGATCTAACAATTGTAAATATCTATGCCCCCAACATGGGAGCAGCCATCTACATAAGCCAACTGTTAACCAAAATAAAGAGTCATATTGATAACAATATGTCAATTGTAAGGAGACCTCAATACTCCACTCTCAGCAATGGACAGATCATCTAAGCAGAAAATCAACAAGGAAACAAGAGCTTTGAATGATACATTGGACCAGATGGACCTCATAGATATATACAGAACATTCCACCCTAAAACAACAGAATACTCATTCTTCTTGAGTGCATATGGAACTTTCTCCAGAATAGACCACATACTGGGTCACAAATCAGGTCTCAACCAATACCAAAAGACTGAGATTATTTCCTGCATATTCTCAGACCACAATGCTTTAAAACTGGAACTCAATCACAAAAAAAAATTTGGCAGAAATTCAAACACTTGGAAGCTAAAGACCACTCTGCTCAAGAATGTTTGGGTCA
>NW_022592567.1:0-3265 GCF_004348235.1 Phoca vitulina
GGTAGCTCTATTTTCAACTTTTTGAGGAACCTCCATACTGTTTTCCAGAGTGGCTGCACCAGCTTGCATTCCCACCAACAGTGTAGGAGGGTTCCCCTTTCTCTGCATCCCTGCCAACATCTGTCATTTCCTGACTTGTTAATTTTAGCCATTCTGACTGGTGTGAGGTGGTATCTCATTGAGGTTTTGATTTGGATTTCCCTGATGCCGAGAGATATTGAACACTTTTTCATGTGTCTGTTGGCCGTTTGGATGTCTTCTTTGGAAAAATGTCTGTTCATGTCTTCTGCCCATTTCTTGATTGGATTCTTTGTTCTTTTGGTGTTGAGTTTGATGAGTTCTTTATAGATTTTGGATACTAGCCCTTTATCTGATATGTCATTTGCAAATATCTTCTCCCATTCTGTCAGTTGTCTTTTGGTTTTGTTGACTGTTTCCTTTGCTTTGCAAAAGCTTTTTATCTTGATGAAGTCCCAATAGTTCATTTTTGCCCTTGCTTCCCTTGCCTTTGGCTTTGGCGATGTTTCTAGGAAGAAGTTGCTGTGGCTGAGGTCGAAGAGGTTGCTGCCTGTGTTCTCCTTTAGGATTTTGATGGACTCCTGTCTCACATTGAGGTCTTTCAACCATTTTGAGTCTATTTTTGTGTGTGGTGTAAGGAAATGGTCCAGTTTCATTCTTCTGCATGTGGCTGTCCAATTTTCCCAACACCATTTGTTGAAGAGACTGTCTTTTTTCCATTGGACATTCTTTCCTGCTTTGTCAAAGATTAGTTGACCATATAGTTGAGGGTCCATTTCTGGGCTCTCTATTCTGTTCCATTGATCTGTGTGTCTGTTTTTGTGCCAGTACCATACTGTCTTGATGATGACAGCTTTGTAGTAGAGCTGGAAGTCCGGAATTGTGATGCCACCAGCTTTGCTTTTCTTTTTCAACATTCCTCTGGCTATGCGGGGTCTTTTCTGGTTCCATACAAATTTTAGGATTATTTGTTCCATTTCTTTGAAAAAAGTGCATGGTATTTTGACGGGGATTGCATTGAATGTGTAGATTGCTCTAGGTAGCATTGACATTTCACAATATTTGTTCTTCCAATCCATGGGCATGGAACGTTTTTCCATTTCTTTGTGTCTTCCTCAATTTCTTTCATGAGTATTTTATAGTTACAGATCCTTTGCCTCTTTGGTTAGATTTATTCCTAGGTATCTTATGGTTTTGGGTGCAACTGTAAATGGAATCGACTCCTTAATTTCTCTTTCTTCTGTCTTGTTGTTGGTGTATAGGAATGCCACTGATTTCTGTGCATTGATTTTATATCCTGCCACTTGACTGAATTCCTGTATGAGTTCTAGCAGTTTTGGGGTGGAGTCTTTTGGGTTTTCCACATAAAGTATCATATCATCTGCAAAGAGTGAGAGTTTGACTTCTTCTTTGCCGATTTGGATGCCTTTTATTTCTTTTTGTTGTCTGATTGCTATGGCTAGGACTTCTAATACTATGTTGAATAGCAGTGGTGATAGTGGACATCCTTGCCGTGTTCCTGACCTTAGGGGGAAAGCTCTCAGTTTTCCCCATTGAGAATGATATTCGCTGTGATTTTTTCATAGATGGCTTTTATGATATTGAGGTATGTACCCTCTATCCCTATACTCTGAAGAGTTTTGATCAAGAAAGGATGCTGTACTTTGTCAAATGCTTTTTCTGCATCTAGTGAGAGGATCATATGGTTCTTGTTCTTTCTTTTATTAATGTATTGTATCACATTGATTGATTTGTGGATGTTGAACCAACCTTGCAGCCCAGGGATAAATCCCACTTGGTCGTGGTGAATAATCCTTTTAATGTACTGTTGGATCCTATTGGCTAGTATTTTGGTGAGAATTTTTGCATCCATGTTCATCAAGGATATTGGTCTGTAATTCTCCTTTTTGATGGGGTCTTTGTCTGGTTTGGGGGTCAAGGTAATGGTGGCCTCATAAAATAAGCTTGGAAGTTTTCCTTCCATTTCTGTTTTTTGGAACAGTTTCAGAAGAATAGGTATTAATTCTTCTTTAAATGTTTGGTAGAATTCCCCTGAGAAGCCACCCGGCCCTGGGCTTTTCTTTTTTGGGAGATTTTTGATGACTGCTTCAATTTCCTTAGTGGTTATAGGTCTGTTCAGGTTTTCTATTTCTTCCTGGTTCAGTTTTGGTAGTTGATACATCTCTAGGAATGCATCCATTACTTCCAGATTATCTAATTTACTGGCATAGAGTTGCTCATAATATGTTCTTATATTTGTTTGTATTTCTTTGGTGTTGGTTGTGATCTCTCCTCTTTCAGTCATGATTTTGTTTATTTGGGTCATTTCTCTTTTTGTTAAGTCTGGCCAGGGGTTTATCAATCTTGTTAATTCTTTCAAAGAACCAGCTCCTAGTTTCGTTGATCTGTTCTACTGTTCTTTCAGTTTCTATTTCATTGGTTTCTGCTCTGATCTTTATTATTTCTCCTCTCCTGTTGGGTTTAGGCTTTATTTGCTGTTCTTTCTCCAGCTCCTTTAGGTGTAGGGTTAGGTTGTGTATTTGAGACTTTCTTGTTTCTTGAGAAAGGCTTGTATTGCTATATACTTTCCTCTTAGGACTGCCTTTGCTGTATCCCAAAGATTTTGAACAGTTGTGTTTTCATTGTCATTGGTTTCCATGAATTTTTTTAATTCTTCTTTAATTTCCTGGTTGACCCATTCATTCTTTAGTAGGATGCTCTTTAGCCTCCATGTATTTGAGTTCTTTCCAACTTTCCTCTTCTGATTGAGATCTAGTTTCAAAGCATTGTGGTCTGAAAATATGCAGGGAATGCTCCCAATCTTTTGGTACTGGTTGAGACCTGATTTGTGACCTAGGATGTGACCTATTCTGAAGAATGTTCCATGGGCACTAGAGAAGAATGTGTATTCTGTTGCTTTGGGATGGAATGTTCTGAATATATCTGTGAAGTCCATTTGGTCCAGTGTGTCATTTAATGTCTTTATTTCCTTGTTGATCTTTTGCTTAGATGACCTGTCCATTTCAGTGAGGGCGGATGTTAAAGTCCCCCACTATTATTGTATTGTTGTCAATGTGTTTCTTTGCTTTTGTTATTAACTCCCTTATATAATTGGCTGCACCCATGTTAGGGGCATAGATATTTACAATTGTTAGATCTTCTTGTTGGATAGACCCTTTAAGTATGATAGAGTGTCCTTCCTCATCTCTTATTACAGTCTTTGGTTTAAAATCTAATTTGTCTGATA